>NC_059079.1:32407051-32479551 GCF_020497125.1 Mauremys mutica
AGTTAAATTGCGGAATCTGGCCCTCTGAGGTTGTTCAGTATTGCATCATAAGGTATTGCCTATGTTCCTCCATGGGTGCCTGATCCAAAGCTAATTGCTGTAGATAAAAATAGCCCTATTTACATCAATGGGCTTTGTATCAGGTGCTATGTTAGTATTGTATTGTATCATATTGTATTGTACTCGCTTATGCCTTTAGACTGTAAGATCTTTAGAGCACAGGCATGTTTGTTCTGTGCAGTTAAGCCACTGTACAGCACCATGAACATTTATATGCTATAGCAATAATAAAGTTAATACACAGCCTTACGTCCCAAAGGGTCCCCAATTTGGATATGGGAAAGGAGGCATAGGCATAGCTCTATGCTAATGGGGACTCCTCCACAGAGAGGGAACTTTTGAGTGGTTTCCACTCTCTTTGGGTTATCTGAGCAGCATGGAGTACATTGGGGCAAAGAATCTACCCCACAAACTAGTATTGGTAGCTCGGTATTGCTAAAAACAAATACTAGTTTAGGCTTTGCAATGGACCCATGTGAACTTTCACCTGCTGTCCGCAGAAAAGAACAGGGTCATTTGCAGATTTTTGGACCCCACTATCTCCCCTGGAGTCTACCTCCCGTTTTTTAAAAATCTTGTATTCCAACACCAATGTTATATTTTTTAATTACTTATAAATCTGTAAAGAAATCCAGCTGCATGATTTTTAAAAAGTTGCATCCAAACTAGCAACCCTTCATCTTCCCACCCCATGGCACCTCTTACCACCACTATCAACACTTTAGAAACCACATATAAAAATGCAATCAAATTCAGGGGTTATTGATTTAGCTGGCTACCTCTGTGTAGTTGGTGCTGTCCCCTTGTGGGCTGGGAGAGGGGACTAGGCCAAGCTCATCTTCCCAGAGCCCGAACAGAGTGATCTTCACTCCCATCCAGAGAGGCAGTGAAGAAAGGAGCAGTGGAGGAACTGCTTGGCAGCTATCTTTGGAGAGTAAGGGAAAGTGAAATGGGAGAGCTGCGGAAATAATTTCTCTTCCCTGGGAGCAATGGGATGAGGTGCAGCAGAAGAGTCTAAGATACTCATTCCCCTACCCCACTGACACTGGGAAGGGGAACATATAGGAAGCTTGGAGGAGGTAGTTAGGTAGGGTCAGGGTCTAAGATCCCATTAAGGGCTTTGCAGATTAGAACCAGGGACTTTGAATTCTATTCTGAAGAGAGTAGGGGGCCCAATGAATTACATCAAGCACAAAGATTGTGTGTTCACATCAGTCACTGTGACTTCTGAGGCACACTGCTGCATGCTGCAACAATTTCACCTGGTTTATTGTGGTCTTGTGTTTCCCTGCGTAGAAGAAGGCCCACCATGGCTGGCCTGGGATCAAAGGATGTACTTCCCTGGCCAGTCAAACCTGAAAGTGAGGAATACCTACTACCTGTGTGTCCATCAAGACCCACCAGCTTTGCACTATCTTGATGATCTGCAGTCTGCTTCCCTCCAGCATTTGTGAGGTTAGCATATTGGCAAGTTCCTTAAAATATTTTCTCTTTTCCAACTGAAAACATTTCTGTCCTTCCTGTGTTGAGCTTGAGTGAACTGCTCTTTGCCCATCTGCTGATCTCTGTCAGACATTAGGACATTTTCTAGCAGTTCTTCTGCTAGACATAAAACTTGTGAAGTTCAAACAAACAACAGCCTCTTTAACCAAAAAGAAAATAAGTAGCAGGCTCTTACTGAAACCTAAAATATTAGTATATTTGGGCACAATCCTGTGAACACTTACATACATAAGTAACTTCACCCTCAACAATTCCTTCCTCCTCTATAAATATAAATCGGGGTCCAATCCTGCATTTCTTTCTCAGTCAAAACTCCCACTGAAATCCATGGGGGGTTTTGACTGAGTAAGGACTATAGGACTGGCTTCATAGCTTGTGTCTGTCTCTTAGTTTTGATAAGTCTCTGAGCTTGCCATGTCATACCTACTTAGGAAACTAGTAAAACGCTGTAAGCAACTTGTCATATTTACTAACTATTGTAGCTGTACTAAATATTCTGCACAGCATCCAGAAGGAAAGACTTTCCCTTATGATTATAGAGATGCTTGTAATGAAATAGTTGCTACTTGCTTCTACATATCGTGGTGACAGAAATGTTGTCTATCAATCTGTATAATTTCATATCATGCAATTTATATTAAGAAATCCAAATTCACAAAAATTCCTTAGCGCAAAGCAGCTGTTGTGTTGCTCTAAATGCTGTTGGAGTCGTGGGAATTGGAAACATTTTGTGTGTCTTTTGGTATCGGTGAATATGTGCATTATCACACAGAGTCTACAAGAATAATTCAACATTACTTCAATTACTAGTTCCCAGATGAAAAAGTGTGCTCCTTATTTGTTACCATTCAGATTTCATGGCAAAAATTCTTCCCTTAATAAAATATAGACGAAATTTCTATTTACATGCAAAGAGAAGTTAGATTATGTTTGTAAGAATGCATTCATTAATAGAATTGCCTTAACTTTCTTGTACAAAATTTAAATCATATGGTTTGCTATAATTATTTATAACTCTATTCAATTCCAGTTTGACTGAATACACAGTCAAAATTACTTCTTAAGGATAACATTAGCTGGTGGAAAACACATGCAGTATATATGACTATTATCCTATATTATTAGTTCCAGATGCAGTTTACTTTTGGACTAATCCTCACTTTTGATCACATTTCTTATAAAAACTGTACAGAGTGTGAACCATACCATAATAATCTAATCTTCTAAATTGATGTTGCTTTTCTTTTTGCTTACAATAGCATGGATCATCTGAAACATTGCCTGAATAAATGTATCATTTGTCACAAGCTAAAAAACTGTCATCATTAACATGATTAATCAAATGCTGTTCTTAAAGATGGATTGAAACACAAAATAGTCAGCCCAATGTCACATAATGAAGAGATTAATTTGAAGCACAAGACAACCAATTTAATATAACTCTATGCTCATGCTTTATTTAGAAAGCCATCAATTAGTATATTTTCCTTGATGTACTATTTTGTCTTTCTGAGCAATGAAAAGGCGATTTGCTCAAAAGTCAATTGGCTTTCTTTAAACATAAAGGGGTAGTTAAGTATCTCTGTGCTCTTAGATTCTATAAACTGAAATCTTGACTTCGAAAGCAAAAAGGAAATTAACTACAGAATAAAACTCACAGTGGAATTGTTCCTCACAGGTTATTGCTAATTTCCTGTATATAATGTGATTATAATTCTGGTAGCAGGAGTCACAGCAAGAAAGGACTAAAATTCCTTCATTATCTTGCATAGAGATTAATATGGCCCATACACAGGTGCAAGCTTTAGCCATGAACAAAGTTGCAAAGCCACTTAATCAGCTTTTATTGTTTAAGAAAGAGAAAAAATAGATGAAATGGTATGTCCTGTTATCTTTATCTGGCAGTCATTGAAAGCCATTGGGGCTAAGTCATATTAAAAAGACCTACAGCTTTAGTATCTTTTCTTTACAAGCACTTAATAGCTTATGTGTTATAAAAAATCATCATCAGGAAAAAAACATTAATTTCATAAACCAAATTATTCAGTAGATTTTTAACAGCATGATATATTGATAAGCTATGCTATATTTGCTTCTATCTACAGTATGTGTACACAAAAAGAGAGAGAGAGATTAGATAGCTATGGATTAGAAGAAGATTCTCCAAAATAAAGATAACCAAACCTCCCTTAAGGAAAAGGTATTTCTTATGCAGCACTGTTCCATACATTTTTGATTAATCAGCTCTACCTCTTTTCCTCCATGAGTCTGTAGGAAAAAAAAGTGATGAGATTCTTTGCATCACTTTACTGATTGGAATCTACAAATTTCACTATTGCTCAGTTTAAAAAATATATATCTTTAGGATCTCCATACACAGGGACATATACTCACATTCTTCTGGATTTACTAAATAAGACTTTTTAAAATGTTAACTTACCAAAAATACACTAGAGGAAAAGGAAACAGCATGGATGTAACCCTCTACTAATGAGGCACTAATGCATAATTATTATAATACATACACTTTTCTCCACAGAGGAATATTTATAAACACCGAAACAGTCTAGTTTGCACTAAAGTCTTATGTACAAATTGTTTTTCTCTTGTGGTTTGTATTTTTTTCTTATTGTGGTAATATTTAATGAATTTCATAAGCCTGTACTCAGTCATTGAAAATATTGAAGAAATCTATACATTTACTGCTTGCTGGCTTAAATGAGGTTATAAAAACAAAACACTAAATGAAATTAAAAACACAGCTGTTATTAAAGTAGTCAGTTATCCCAGTTTGATTTTCTAAGTTTCATACAGTGTGTAGTTTCGAAGGGAACAGCCAGGGAGCTATACAAGGTGATTTAATTTAAACATTAAAATAAGAAGGCAAGTTACAGATTCTATATATTACATTAATTCTATCGAGTAAAAGCCAGGATTCTCTCAGAAAATGCCTGATTATGTATTCCATCTTTTTATTATTTCCAAAATTTGCCCTTAAGTGTCAGTAACACCTACTCATGTTAGTTGTCCCAAGGAGAGTAACATGGATAAGAATTACTCTCATGAGTAGATGTTTGCAGGGTTGAGTCTGATTTATTTACTGGAGTATCCTGCACAGATGTTTCTTTTAATGTTTGCTTCTAGTCTGAGAAGTGAGAAATGACATTGTAAGATTCTGCACTGATTGTGTCTCAATGATCTTCAAATCAAATTCACATTGTTTACAAGTAAAAGTAGACAGCCAGCCCTGCAAACTTGACCTGTGTAAGGATGCAGGAAACAGAACCCAGGTCTGCAGAGCCTGGGACTACTGACATTCCCACAATGCCAATGGGAGGCCAGACATAGCTACAGGCAGGGAACACTGTAGAGAATAGGCACCACAGGAAATACTGCCCAAGGGACCCAGAGTGACAGTACCCTGGGGCGCTCTGATTGGCCAGCATGGTTCAACCCTCGTGGGTGCCCCAGGAAGTTGTATGGGCAACAGCATAGAATTTGGGCCTGCTGTGACTTGACCTCTCATCTCCTGATGTCGAGCCTCTGAGCCCAGCCTGACTTTGACCCTGACTCAAGACTGGTACTAACTCTGGTCTCTGATCCCAGCCTGACTTTGAACTAGACTCTTGCTTATTGAGCCCACTGCTCACTGAGTACCATCCCTGATGTGTGGATTCCAACCCAACTGTGACCACTAGGTCAGACCCCAAAATCGGGACTGTCCCTATAAAATCGGGACATCTGATCACCCTAATCCCTTATAACCTGAGAGTCAAATGAAGTCAGTGAAGCTGAAATCTTTCTAATTCATGCAATGTCACCAATAATAAAGTTTATGCAGGCCAAATTCTGCCCTCAATTACACTTCTGCAACCCCAGTGTCTTCAAGGAGGTTTTAGTAATCAAGCCCTGGTCTACACTATGAGGTTAGGTCGAATTTAGCCACTTTAGGTAGATTTTATAAGCAATGCATCTACACAATCAACACCATTCCGTCGACCTAAAGGGCTCTTAAAATCGACTGCTGTACTTCTCCCCGGCGAGGGGAGTAGCGCTAAAATTTGGTGTAGTGCAGACACAATTTGACAGAATTGGCCTTTGGGAGCTATCCCAGAGTGCTCCAATGTGATCGCTCTGGACAGCACTTTCAACTCCAATGCACTAGCCAGGTACACAGGAAAAGCCCTGGAATTTGGTCAGCATGGTGAGTTCAGCAGCACAGGTGACCATGCAGTCCCCCGGAATCGCAAACGAGCTCCAGCATGGACCAAAAGGGAGATACTGGATCTGATTGCTGTATGGGGAGAAGAATCTGTGCAGGCAGAACTCCAATCAAAAAGAAGAAATGCTAATTTATATGCCAAAATCGCACAGGGCATGGTGGAGAGAGGCTACAACAGGGACACACAGCAGTGCCATTTGAAAGTTAAGGAGCTCAGGCAAGCCTACCAAAAGATAAAGGAGGCAAAAGGTCACTCCGGGTCAGAGCCCCATACATGCCACTTCTATGATCAGCTGCATGGCATTCTATGGGGGGACCCTACCACTACCCCACCACTGTCTGTGGACACCTGCAAGGGGGGGAGTCTCACGCAACAAGGAGGAGGATTTTGTGGATGAGGACGAGGAGGAGAATGCACAGCAGGCAAGCGGTGAATCTGTTCTCCCTAGCAGCCAGGAACTTTTCATCACCCTGGAGCCAATACCCTCCCAAGGCAGGTTCCCGGACGCTGAAGCTGTAGAAGGCATCTCTGGTGAGTGCATATTTGTAACTACACTACAGGGTTTTAAAGCAATTGTGTTTAATGTTTGATTTGACCTGAAGAATCGTGATGCATTTGCGCCCAGTACAGCTACTGGAAAAGTCTGTTAACGTGTCTGGGGATGGAGTGGGAATCCTCCAGGGACATCTCCATGAAGCTCTCCTGGAGGTACTCTGAAAGCCTTTGCAGAAGGTTTCTGGGGAGGGTTGCCTTATTTCGTCCTCAATGGTAGTACACTTTACCACACCAAGCCAATAGCAAGTAGTCTGGAATCATTGCAGCACTTGGCAGCGAATGGTCCTAGGTTTTGGTCGCATTCAAGCAATATTCGGTCTTTATCTTTCTGTGTTGGCATCAGAGGAGTGACATTCATGGTCACCTGGTTGGAATAGGGGAATTTTTGTAAGGGAACAGTAAAAGGACCCTGTTCATGCTGGGCTGATTGCGCTTGGCTAAAAGGGATCATCCCTGAGAATAGCCATGCAGTGGGGTGGGGGGGAGGGGTGTGCTGCACATCCACCCCAAAACTGCAGTCTCCTCTTTTAAATAGGAAACCCAACCTGTATTGTTTGCTATGGGGAAGGAGGGTGCTGCTGTGTGAAACCATTCCCACAAGTTATGAAGGTGAAAGAAGCCAACCCCGCATACCCTTTGGCTTACCATGGAAAACTGAATTCTGTTGCCCAGCCGTGTGTGATGTGTCACCATACCGGCAGGCGCTCAATATAAAAGGCAAAATGCGACCTTGTATCTAAAGCACATGTGCTGTCTGCTGTGAATTGCTTGATTCACTGCAAAAGAGTCTCCCTTTTGTTCTCAGAAATGTAACATCTTAAATTTTACTCTCCCTTTTTATCCCCCTGCAGGTGCAAATGTTTCCATGCTCCCCCTATCATCCCCCGGAGGTTATCGCAGATTAGAAGGCGAAAAAAACCCACACTCACAATGACATATTTTCTGAGCTCATGCAGTCCTCCCGCACTGATAGGGCATAGCTGAATGCATGGAGGCATTCAGTGACAGAGGCCAGGAAAGCATTAAGTGAGCACGATCAGAAGACCCAAGAGGCGATACTGAGGCTAATGGAGGATCAAATGGACATGATCAGGCATCTGGTGGAGCTGCAGGAAAGGCAACAAGAGCACAGACCACCCCTGTATCCACTGTATAACCGCCTCACCCATATCCTCCTCACCCAGACGCCCAAGAATGCGGTGGGGGGAGGCTCTGGGCACCCAGCCACTCCACTCCAGAGGATGTCATTCAAACAGTTTTGATTTGTAGTGTAGCTACAATAAGCAATGTGGCCTTGCCCTTCCCTCCTCCCCTCCTTCCCCACTCCACATGGGCTACCTTGTCAGTTATCTCACTTTTTTTTAATTAATAAAGAAAGAATGCATGGTTTCAAAACAATAGTGACTTTATTTCATTTGCCAGCTGTGATCGAAGGGTGAATGGGGGTTGGCTTACAGGGAATTAAAATCAACAAAGGAGGTGGATTTGCATCAAGGAGAAATGCACACAACTGTCACACCATAGCCTGGCCAGTCATGGAACTGATTTTCAAAGTCTCTCTGATGCGCACCATGCCTAGCTGTGCTCTTCTAATCACCCTGGTGTCTAGCTGCTCAAAATCAGCCACCAGGAGATATGCCTCAATCTCCCACCCTGCCATAAACGTCTCCCCCATACTCTCACAGATATTATGGAGCACACAGCAAGAAGCAATAACAATGGGAATATTGGTTGTGCTGAGGTCTAACCTAGTCAGCAAACAGCGCCAGCGAACTTTTAAATGTCCAAAGGCACATTCTACCACCATTGTGCACTTGCTCAGCCTATAGTTGAAAATCTCCTTACTATGGTCCAGGCTGCCTGTGTATGGCTTCATGATCCATGGAAGCAAGAGGTAGGCTGGGTCCCCAAGGATAACTATTGGCATTTCAACATCCCCAACAGTAATTTTCTGGTCTGGGAAGTAAGTCCCTTCTTGCAGCTGCTCGAACAGCTCAGAGTTCCTAAAAATGTGAGTGTCATGCACCTTTCCCGGCCATCCCCCGCTGATAGCAGTGAAACGTCCCTTGTGATCCACCAGTGCTTCCAGCACCATTGAGAAGTACCTCTTGTGGTTTACATACTGATTGGCAAGGTGGTCCAGTGCCAAGATAGGGATATGCGTTCCGTCTATCGCCCCACCACAGTTAGGGAATCCCATTGCAGCAAAACCATCCACTATGACCTGCACATTTCCCAGAGTCACTACCCTTGTCAGAAGGTCAGTGATTGCATTGGCTACTTGGATCACAGCAGCCCCCACAGTAGATTTGCCCACTCCAAATTGATTCCCGACTGACCGGTAGTAGTCAGGCATTGCAAGCTTCCACAGGGCTGTCGCCTCTCGCTTCTCAACTGTCAGGGCAGCTCTCATCTTGGTATTCCTGCACTTCAAGGCAGGGGAAAGCAACTCACAGAGTTCCAGGAAAGTGGCCTTACGCATGTGAAAGTTTCGCAGCCTCTGGGAATCATCCCATACCTGCAACACTATGTGGTCCCACTAGTCTGTGCTTGTTTGCAGGGCCCAGAATCGGTGTTCCACTGTATCAACCTGCCCCACTGCCACCATGATGTCCCAATTGCCACATCCTGTGCTTTCAGGAATGTCTGTGTCCATGTCCTCCTCACAATCGTCCTCGTGCTGGCAGCTGCTAGCTAGGCTCTGCACATACTTCAGGATAATGTGTGAGGTGTTTACAGTGCTCACAACAGCAGTGGTGAGCTGAGCTGAGTGGGCTCCATGCTTGCCATGCTATGGCGTCTACATGGGTAACCCAGGAAAAAAGGTGTGAAACGATTGTCTGACATTGCTTTCACTGAGGGAGGGAAAGAGGGAGGAAGGGGAGACTGACAACATGTACTCAGAACCATCCGTGACAATGTTTTTGCCCCATCAGGCATTGGGAGCTTAATCCAGAATTCCAATGGGCAGCGGAGACTGCAGGGACTGTGGGATAGCTACCCACAGTGCACCGCGCCGTGAGTCAATGCTAGCCACAGTAGTGAGGATGCACGCCACTGACTTCATGCGTTTTTGTGGGAACATACTTAATGCATTTAGTGGTGGGGAGTGATAGCTCAGTGGTTTGAGCATTGGCCTGCGAAACCCAGGGTTATGAGTTCAATCCTTGAGGGGGGCCATTTAGGGATCTGGGGCAAAAATCTGTTTGGGGATTGGTCCTGCTTTGAGCAAGGGGTTGGATTAGATGACTTCCTAAGGTCCCTTCCAACCCTGATATTCTATGATTCTATGATACACAATCAACTGTATAAAATCACTTCTTAAAATCAACCTAATTTCATAGTGTAGACATACCCCAAGATAGGCTAAGAATAACAGCTTTCATTGAGTGGCTGGGGGGAAAGACCAGATCTTAGAAGAATTTACAAGATATGGGCACAGTCTGGATGTGCAGGCCTAGAAAGAAGTTAAAAATCAAAGCTGCTGTCCATGCTATGGGCCTGAGTGACAGTTGAACAGTGATGTTGTCAAAGGTGGATAAAGAAAGGGGAAAGATCAATGAAGGTTTGGAAATAAAGATGAGGAATTCACTTTTGTCCATCACCATATAAATTTCCTCCACTACAAACTCATTCTCTAGCTGCAGAGAATGGCACCGGGGAGAGGAGGACACACTGAAGGAGACATTGTAGCAGTGTTCTGAGAAGTAGGAGAGCCAGGAGAAGGAATAGTTGCAAAAGCCTACAGCGTGTATGACAGATGGTGTCAAAAATTGGAAAAGTCAGGAGGGATGGATTATACTGGGATAGGTGGACCTGTGTTTCTTTGTCCAGCAATAGGTTATCAGAGATCTTGGTGAATGTAGTGTCAGTGCGGTGAAGAGAAAAGAAGACAAATTAGAGAGGTATTCACATGGAGCTGGAGGAGAGAAATCCAAGGCAGCTGCTATAGAGGATATGTTCAACTAGTTACATGTGAAGGGCAGAAGGGAGATAGGACAGTAGTTGGAGGCAGATGGAGATGGAATGCTTTTGAGGATGAGGGGAAAGAGCATGCTACAATAGTAAGGGAGTGTAGAGAGTGAGGAGAATGAGGAGAAGGATGAGGCAGGAGGTGAGAATGAGGGCAAGAAAATGGGAGGGGTGGGCCACTGAGGCAGCTGAGAAGTTAAAGGAGTTAAAGTGATAAATCTCTGGGATGGGGAGAGAGAGAGAGCGCGGAGAGGGTTTTGGGGAAGAAGACAAGGGAGCAAGGGAAACGTAGATCACTGTGGCTCATGTAGTTCTCTCTGAGGAAGTTGGTGGGATCCAACTTGGAAAAGAAGGAAGTCGCAGAAGGAAGACAGGTTTTGGGACGCAGTCCGAGGCTGTTAGCATGGGAAATAATGAAAGTGGAGAAGTACTGCTGTTTAACCAGGAACATGACACAGAGAAGAATGAATTTGTAGTGGAGGAAATTTGCATAGTCATGGGTCTTTCTCCATGGGAAATCATGCCTCATCAATCTATTAGAATTCTTTGAGGAGGTCAACAAGCATGTGGACAAGGGTGATCCAGTTAGTATAGTGCACTTGGACTTTCAGAAAGCCTTTGACAAGGACCCACATCAACGACTCTTAAGCAAAGTAAGCAGTCATGGGATAAGAGGGAAGGTCCTCACATGGATCAGTATCTGGTTAAAAGATAAGAAACAAAGGGTCCTTATTCACAGTGGAGAGAGGTAAATAGCGGAGTCCCCCAAAGATCTGTACTGGGACCAGTGCTGTTAAACATATTCATAAATGATCTGGGAAAGTGGGTAAACTGAAGTGGCAAAGTTTGCCATACAAAATTACTCAAGATAGTTAAGTCCAAAGCAGACTGTGAAGAGTTACAACCAGATCTTACAAAACTGCATAACTGGCCAACAAAATAGCAGATGAAAGTTATTTGTTGATAAATGCAGAGTAATGCATATTGGAAAACATAATCCCAACTACACACACAAAATGAGGAGATCTAACTTAGCTGTTATCACTCAAGAAAGAGGCTGTGGATAGTTCTTTAAAAACATCCACTGCAGTCGCAGTTAAAAAAGCTAAAAGAATATTAGGAACCATTAGGAAAGAGATAGATAAGACAGTAAATATCATAATGCCATTAAGTAAATCCATGGTATGTCCCCACCTTGAATACTGTGTGCAGTTCTGATTGCACCATCTCTAAAAAGATATATTAGAATTGGAAAAAGTACAAAGAAGGGCAACACAAACGATTCGGGGAATGGAACAACTTCCATATGAGGAGAGATTAAAAAGACTGGGACTGTTCAGCTTAGAAAAAGAGATGACTTGGGGAGCTAAGAAAGACATCTATAAAATCATGAATGGTGTAGAGAAAGTAAGTGTTATTTACCCCTTCACTTAATACAAGAATGAGGTGTTACCAGATCACATTAAATAGGCAGCTGGTTTAAAACAAATATAAGGAAGTACTGCTTCATACATTGCACAGTCAACCTGTGAAACTCATTGCCAGGGGATGTTTTATAACTGGGTTCAAAAAAGAATAGGATAAGTACATGGAGGATAGGTCCATCAGTAGCTATTGACCAAGATGGTCAGGGCTGCAACCCCATGCTCTGGGTGTCCTTAAACCTCCAACTGCCAGAAGCTGGGAGTGGGCAATAGGGGATGGATCACCCAATTATTGCCCTGTTCTGTTCATTCCCTATGAAGACTCTGGCACCAGCCACTGTTGTAAAACAGGATTCTGAGCTAGTTGGACCATTGGTCTGACCCAGCATGGCTGTTCATATGTTCCCCAGAGGCATTCAGAGGCCCAGGAGCAGGACATTTATGTCCCCATTTTGTGGCCTTTTTAGCAGGTCTCTGCAACCCAACTTTTTCTCAATTGATGCTGGCCCTGAGTAACTTGGTTCTGCAAACCTCCCAGGTTATGCAGTTACTGAGGCTGCACACTATTTGAAGGGATAACATGTCTCTCAGAAGCATGAATGTACAGGCAATCTCAGCCTTTCACTGTTACCCATGCTTTTCCAGATCGGAGAGACAGACTCTGCCAGGCCTGACTCCTGTGTTACATGGCAATTTTGTTTCCGGAATCAGATGTGCTTTCTTGGTTTATTGTCAGTAAGATACTCTTCCTGCCTGACAGTGTTGCAACGGACTCAGCCACGGAGAAGAGGAGGATGCAGCTAGAATGAATTTACAGCCCCCATGACAATATATGGGAGTGAGCCTCCATTTCAGTTAGCAAATCAACTCTTAGTTGTGGCACATCCCCTTCAGTTGCTGGGCCCACCTCTCAACAACAATGGGTAATGAAAGCCCCCACACCCTTTGATGAATGAGTACTCCAAAGATCTCTCTCCAGGGATGGGAGTAGGCAATTTCCCACCCTGAAACTAAAGGGTGTAGCAAAGGAAAATAGACTCATGCATGGAACCTGTTGGTAATCCCCTCTTTGAATGAACTGTGTGGCTTCTGTAGGGGAGAAGACCAAATGCAGTACAAGGTGTCCACAGTTTAACATTGTTTTGCTCTCTTCTTGACTTTGGAGATTGGGCCAGACTTTCCTATGAACAAGTTGGGCTGCTGTGTATTTATCACACCATAATGATTGTGTGTGCTGCATACATACGGATACCATTTATACGGCACATGTGCAGCAGTATGGACAGAATATAAGAGTGTCAGCTCCGAAGACACAAGCCTCACTCCCTTCGGCCACAGAAGAGTCTCCTTTAGCTAGCAAGAGCAGTAAAGGTTTGATTTTAATATAAGCCAGCTCCTAGGGGCAGTGATGCAGCACTTTTAAAATACACAGCCTTCCTGAGCTTTGACACCATGGTATAGGAGTACCTACATGGCACTCTAAGCACTGTCTCTGACTCTGCCATCCAACAACCATCTTCCCCATCTCCTTTCTCAACTCACATCTACTGTTTACTTCAGCCGTCTATTGCCTTGGCATCATCCTTGACACTTCTCCTCCTCTGGCATCTTCTGTATCTTCAAACCAGCATATCATGACCCCAGCTGTATGACTTGCATGTACCAGTGCCTCAACTCTGACTTTGCTAACATCCTCATCATGCCTTCATTTCCTGTCATCTTGACTTTTGCAACTCCCTTCTCCAAAGGCTTCCAGACTCCAGCCAGTGCAGCACGCAGCTACCTACCTTGTCAAGGATAAGAACATCACCTTGTCCACAAACAACAGTTGGCTCCCCATCCACTTCACAATCCAGTTCAAAATTTATTTTGTTGTCTTAATAATCTTTCATTGGTTGCTCCAGCCTCTTGCACACTCCTTGTCCATCCACTCTTGTCCCTGTGTTCTCCACTCTAAAAGCTCTAGCCTTTTCTCTGCCATTTATACAATCTCACTACTGTGGTTGCAATTGTCCTCTTTTCCCAAAGCTTCACCATGTGAAACACCAAGCTTTCCTGTATCTCTCCCCTATAGTGATTCTGAGATTTCAATTCTGAGTTTAAAACACACCAATTCTCCTGTGCCCGTACTTCTTCATTCCTCTTTTCCTCTGCTATTGGTTATTTTAATTCTGTATCTGCATTATTTAATGTTGTAAAGCATTTTGGGAGATGGTTTATATGCAATATATGTAAAACAGCTTTGCTGTGTATTGTGTATTATGGATAGTGGGGAGGTATGGGGTCAACTTTCTCTGAAATGGCAGGTATAAGCCACTATCAGAGAGAGGGTTAACAGAATATATGAACCAACGATTTTTCCTCCTTTGCTTCTTAATTACATCCTTCTTTGGAACAATGTTTCTTTCAAATGACGCTTTTTAGAACTTGATATTTCTATGGAACAATTTCTTTTTAGATCGGGTACGTCTACACTACGGGACTATTCCGAATTTGCATAAACCGGTTTTGTAAAACAGATTTTATAAAATCGATTGCGCGCGGCCACACTAAACACATTAAATCGGTGGTGTGCGTCCATGGTCCGAGGCTAGCGTCGATTTCTGGAGCGTTGCACTGTGGGTAGCTATCCCGTAGCTATCCCATAGTTCCCGCAGCCTCCCCCGCCCCTTGGCATTTCCGGGTTGAGATCCCAGTGCCTGATGGGGCAAAAATCATTGTCGCGGGTGGTTCTGGGTACAGCCTCACCCCTCCCTCCCTGAGCAGCAGACAACCGTTTCGCGCCTTTTTTTGCTTGGTGAACTGTGCAGACGCCATAGCACAGCAAGCATGGACCCTGCTCAGCTCCATACCGCAATCGTGAATGTTTTAAACACCTCGCGCACTCTAGTGCAGTCTATGGTGAACCAGGACCTTCAATCCGAGGCGAGGAGGAGGCGGATACGGCAGCGCGGCGATGACAGTGATGAGGACGTAGACACAGAATTCTCTCAAACGGCGGGCCCCTGCGCTTTGGAGATCCTGATGGTAATGGGGCAGATTCTATCCATTGAACGCCGATTTGGGGCCTGGGAAACAAGCACTGACTGGTGGGACCGCATTGTGTTGCAGGTGTGGGACGATTCCCAGTGGCTGCGAAACTTTCGCATGCGTAAGGGCACTTTCATGGAACTTTGTGACTTGCTTGCCCCTGCCCTGAAACGCCGTAATACCAAGATGAGAGCAGCCCTCACAGTAGAGAAGCGAGTGGCGATAGCCCTGTGGAAGCTTGCAACGCCAGACAGCTACCGGTCAGTCGGGAATCAATTTGGAGTTGGAAAATCTACTGTGGGGGCTGCTGTGATGCAAGTAGCCAAAGCAATCACTAAGCTGCTGCTACGAAAGGTTGTGACTCTGGGAAACGTGCAGGCCATAGTGGATGGCTTTGCTGCAATGGGATTCCCTAACTGTGGGGGGGGCGATAGATGGAACCCATATCCCTATCTTGGCACCGCAGCGCCAGGGCACCCAGTACGTAAACCGCAAGGGGTACTTTTCAATGGTGCTGCAAGCACTGGTAGATCACAAGGGACGTTTCACAAACATCCACGTGGGATGGCCAGGGAGGGTTCATGACGCTCGCGTCTTCAGAAGCACTACTCTGTTTAAACGGCTGCAGCAAGGGAATTACTTCCCAGACCAGAAAATAACAGTTGGGGATGTTGAAATGCCTGTCGTTATCCTGGGGGACCCAGCCTACCCCTTGATGCCATGGCTCATGAAGCCATACACAGGCAGCCTGGACAGTGGTCAGGATCTGTTCAATTACAGGCTGAGCAAGTGCAGAATGGTGGTGGAATGTGCATTTGGCCGTTTAAAGGCGCGCTGGCGGACATTACTCACTCGCTCAGACCTCAGCCAAACCAATGTCCCCTATGTTATTACTGCTTGCTGTATTCTCCACAATCTCTGTGAGAGTAAGGGGGAGACCTTTATGGCGGGGTGGGAGGCTGAGGCAAATCACCTGTCCGCTGATTACGCGCAGCCAGACACCAGGGAGATTAGAAGAGCACACCAGGAAGCGGTGCGCATCAGAGAAGCTTTGAAAACGAGCTTCATCAATGGCGAGGGTACAGTGTGACTGCTGTGTTTGTTGATGAACACCCAACCCCCTTGATTGACTCAGTCCCTGTAAGCAACTCCCCCACCCCCTTCGAGTACAGCTTACTTATGCAAATAAAGTCACTCTCATTTAAAAAGCATGAATTCTTTATTGATTCCTTATAAAAAGAGGGAGAGAAGTAAGGGTGTGGTTTGGGAGGAGGATAGGAGGGATGGAGAAGGCCATTAAAAAAAAATTCACAGTAACGACAGCCTTCTGGTTGGGCTGTCCACGGGGGTGGAGTGGGCGGGTGCACGGAGCCTCCCCCCACGCGTTCTTACACGTCTGGGTGAGGAGGATGTGGAACAAGGTGAGGGTTGAGGCTGGTTATACAGGGGCTGCAGCGGCACTCTGTGATCATGCTGCCTTTCCTGAAGCTCCACAAGACGCCGGAGCATGTCAATTTGATCACGCAGCAGCCCCAGAGTTGCATCCCGCCACCGCTGATCTTCCTGCCGCCACCGCTGATTTTCCTGCCGGTCTTCCTGCCGCCACCTCTCATCTCGGTTGTCCCTCCTGTCCTCACGTTCATCCCTCCTGTCCTCACGTTCGCTGGCCTCTTTCCTGTAATTTGAAACCACGTCCTTCCACTCATTCAGATGAGCTCTTTCATTGCGTGTAACTTCCATAATATCCGAGAACATCTCATCTCGCGTCTTCTTTTTCCTCCGCCTTATCTGTGCTAGCCTTTGGGATGGAGGAGGGATGGTTGAAAAATTTGCAGCTGCATGAGGGAGATAAATATTTAGAAAGATACATTTTACAGAACAATGATTATACTCTTTCACAGTGAAAAGAAGTATTCACCTAGCACATGTGATTTCCCTACAAGGTCGCATTTTTAATCTTAATAGTGAGTGCCTGCAGCTCTGGAGTTACAGATCTCACAGACACAGGTCCAGGCATCAGAATTCAGCTTGCATGCGGCCATGGTAAGCCACTGTCTTTCTGCTTCTGTAGTGATGTACCCCTCCCCCCCCAACGCATGGCTAATACCACGCTAGCTCCCTGCTAATCAACAACCTTCCCCCCCCCCTACCCACTGCGTGTCTGGTACCTTGGGGAAGATCGCCGGTGACCAAACACAGAAAAGATCATCGGCATTTCACTCCTCCCATCCCCCCGCTTCGCTACGTGCAGGAAAGTTTTTTTTTTAAGCTGATGCAGTCCACGAACCCAGTAGAAAAATGGCCACCCCCCTTACTTAAATTCCTGATTTTTAACCAGGTTATCCTGAACGATATCACTTTGCTGAGGATAACAGAACAAGATAAAGAACGGATGCTTCTTGAATGCCAGCAGTCACCGGGACCATACTCTGCTATGCTTTGCCACGCAATGATACCTGATTACTTGCTACATGCATGGCGTGGTAAAGTGTCCTACCACGGTGGGCGGAACAAGGCTGCCTTGCCCAGAAACCTTCTGCAAAGGCTTCTGGAGTACCTACAGGAGCGCTTCATCGAGATGTCCCTGGAGGATTTCCTCTCAATCCCCGGACATGTTAACAAACTTTTCTAAGTAACTATACTGTCTGCGAATGCATCCCAAGTCCTCAGGGCAAATCAATCATTAAAAAAGGCTTGCTTAAAAAACAATGTTTGCTATTTGCAAAGGTACACTCACCAGAGCTCCCTTCCATGGCGTCATTGTCTGGGATAGTGGCTTGTGAGGGCTGGGAGGACGGTAATTCCGTCAGGGTGATAAAAAGCTCCTGGCTGCTGGGGCTCACGGAGTGCTGTGTGCTCTCTGCTATGTCTTCCTCCTCTTCTTCATCTTCATCTTCCCCATCTGCATAATCCTCAGACATGGCAGAGATTACAACCCCCACCTCGGAATCCACCATCAGGGGTGGGGTACTTGTGGCGCAGCCCCCTAAAATTGCATGCAGCTCAGCATAGAAGCGGCATGTTTTTCGACCTGCCCCGGACCTTCCGTTTGCTTCTTTGGTTTTCTGGTAGCCTTGTCTGAGCTCCTTAACTTTCACTCTGCACTGCACTGAGTCCCGGCTGTGGCCTTTATCCGTCATAGCCTTAGAAATTCTTTCAAATACTTTTTCATTTCGTCTTTTGGAACGCAGTTCTGTTAGCACTGAATCCTCTCCCCAGATAGCGATCAGATCCAGTACCTCCCGTGCAGTCCATGCTGGGGCTCTTTTACGATTCTCAGGAGACTGCATTGTTAACTGTGCTGATGAGCTGTGCGTGGTCACCTGTGCTGATGAGATGAGATCTCCACGCTGGGGAAGCAGGAAATGAATTTCAAAAGTTCGCGGGGCTTTTCCTGTCTACCTGGCCAGTGCATCCGAGTTCAGAATGCTGTCCAGAGCGGTCACTGGTGCACTGTGGGATAGCTCCCGGAGGCCAATGCCGTCGATCAGCGTCCACACTAACCCTAATCCGATATTTTAATACCGATACTAGCGTTACTCCTCTCGTTAGGGAGGAGTACAGAAACCGGTTTAAAGAGCCATTAAAATCGATATATGGTGCCTCCTAGTGTGGACGGTTGTGGCATTAAATCGGTTTTACGCTCCTAAAACCGGTTTAAACGCGTAGTGTAGACCAGGCTCAGAGTGTTCAGATCCAGGTTTTGGTTATATCCCATTACAAAGATAGGAGCCATTTGTAGAAATCAGATCCACATAGAGGATCATATTTTGAACACATATAGCCTCCAGCAAAGTTGGAGAAACGGTTTGGATCTGGAGATTTGGTCTGGGGCCCAACTGCACTGCAAATTAAAAATATATGTTGTAATGACTATTTCAATGTTGCTAAAAGATACCAGTAGAGGGTAGATCTGAGTCCCTTCCAAGGTATGAAGCCAGATGTGTTAAAATAGCTAGATTAAGAAAGTGGTGGTTGTGAGCCAATTAAAGCTGAAAATAAATACAGTGCAGTGTATTAAAGAAGAAGAGAGACATACGTTTAGTTTACAGTATACCTGCTGTTAGCATCTTAAAAACTGTAATGAAGTTTACCTTACTGAAAATCACACTCATCTAACCAGACTTAGGTTATGGATCACAGTAAATAATGTTAACTAGAAAAATGTAACAAGGAGAATGAAATTAGAAATATAAAAAAGCCCTTGCGGAAATGTAAAGCATTGAACCGCGATGCATTTTTCTGTTGCCTAAATGTGCTGTACTTGAGGAAACATTCTCCATCACCTTGACAGCAGGCTCTCTTTTTGTATACTGAAGTTTATTTACCTGAATTATTAATGCTGCTTTTGTTTGTAGCTATATCTTAATTTTCTTCTTTTCATTCACCTGTCATGATTGTTTTGATTCACATCTCAGGATGATGCACAAAATATTTCTTTTGGAGACACCGTAGTGTCACCAATATTTTTGCTCTGTTAACAGATTATTCTGTCTTCACTGTAAAACCAGATCATTTCACTTTTTTCATAAAAACTGTCAATCATAGATTGTGGTTTACATTTATCGAGTGGATAAAAGATAGAATTTAAACTACGTATCATATGTCATCTGAGAGTATATAGTGCACAGCAAGTACAGAAAGTAAGCAGTTCACTTCTTCCCTGTGAAAAATATGCCCCCAGTAACAAATCATGTGTTCAGGAACAATTAGTAACACCCATCACATCATTATTTTGCATATTACTTGAGTAATGTACCGATGCTACCATATTTATGATTTGGAGTGTTAAGTCCTGTATTACTGTTATATATTCTGTCTGATTTGCAGCTCCTTCTCTATAGACAAAGAGACTGGAAATCCAAGTGTAAGATACATTCGTGTTTAAATGTTATTGTTTTACCCAGAAGTTTTACTGAAGAAAATGTCAATATATGCTGATAAAAATCAAGGTAGAGGATTGCAACCACTAAAGATATGTGATATAAAATGTCCACAAGCTTTACTGTTAGTAAAAAGTAGGGTGTGTTTTACAGGACACTCCTTTTAAAACAAGTTTCAAAGTTTCTTTTTTTAAATAGGAGGTTTTGGGGAGAGGAATATAAAAGTGCATTTTATTTACCTGGAAGTTACTTGAAATCCCTTTTTAAAAAAAGAGTATGTCTACCAAATTCTTACAGAATTCAAAGATTCTACTGAAAGAGCAATATTGGGAGACTGATGTACAAACACCAGACCATTTCAAACAGACTAGGCTCATTGGAGTGGGGGGGGGGGAACAAACTTTTTTTTTACCTTTGATTTCTTTGAAAAGGATAAAATGAAAGGGACAGTGATACATATTTTAAGCCCTGTGAATTCACAATGGGGCTTTAGAATAAAGAGGTAAAAACCTTTGAACTAAACAAAGGTCCATCACAGTGCACTTCTTTTTCACAAGCACCTTATAAAGGAAATTATGCTAGATAGAGGGACCAGCTGGCTTTTGCCACTACACCTCTCCTGACACAACACAACAGCATCATTTCCAGCCTCTATCAAGCTCCTGTCTACCATGTCATTGACTCCTCTTGGACCAGATCTCTTATCTCATATAGTTGTTTTTAGGCGAATGCCCAGTAAAAGTACCCACTCATGGGCTTACATCTGAGTATCTCTTTGTACTCTCCCAAAGCCTGTATTCTAGCAGGCTGCATTAAGTTGATTAAAGTGGTACCATAGACAGTTACTTAGGCTCTTACTCTGCCCTTAGATTAAAGACAAGAAAGCCTCCTTCTCTCAAGGTTTTTTTGCAAAACTGCAACTTTCAAAAGGGTCAGCAAAAGACAAAGGCTCTTGTAAGAGAAGAAAAAGAGCCTTTTATTACAAATGATTTCTAATTGCCCCTTTGTTCAGAAAAAGACAGCAGTTATACCAGCTGAAACATAACAAGCCATCAGCTTTGCTTGATGGAAAGCTTCTACCACAGGCTCGTCAGAAAGAGCTCTCTCTAAGTTCCAATAATGTTCCAAAAATTACTTGTTTGAAAAAAGCTCCTTATTCAATCAGTTCTAAATCTGAAAGGAAAGCTAAGAGCTAGGCAGTATTTCTATCCATACATAAGAGTCTATATTCACTCACTACTTATGGAAGCTGCATGTGAATTATTTGCATTTTGTCTGCTGCTGGTTTTTGTCGTCGTTGTTGTTTGGTTTTGCTCCTGTGGATGACATTCTGTATCTTTTATTAAAACAAATCTGAGTGATGAAATAATTAGGCCAGATTCTGATCTGGCGTAATTGCGGAGTCAACAAAGTTATGCTGATGTAAAATGGTGCATCAATAAGAACAAAATTAGGCCTGCGTCTGCAGTGGATTATTTTTACAAGACTAGTATATCTATAAGTACTTCAAAAAAGGAATCTCTTATTTTGTTTAACCATTAACCTCACCAATTTTTATGCAGAATCAATGCATAGTACATATAATTCTCTGAATCAGCCTATTCATCATTACAACAAACAGTAGTAAACTCAAATTTTCTACGTATCATCTTTTGGAAGTCAAGCTGCACATTTATAGACATTGGGTCTTTCCCAAAGCCCATTAAGTCGACAGTAAGGCTCTGACTGACTTCAGTGGGTTTCAAGTTAGGTACACTGAGCATGCAGAATTCACAGAGCCACATGATCTTAAATTGTGCTTCCAAAATGCTCTTCTCCACTGAGCCACTCTAAGCAATGATCAGATTTTTGAAGCAGTAATTATAACTTATGTCCAATAGGGTCTAGGGTTCCAGCCTGATGGGTGCTGCACTCTGATAACATGTTTCAGAGGGGTAGCTGTGTTAGTCTGTATCAGCAAAAAGAACAAGGAGTTACTTTTGGCACCTTAGAGACTCACAAATTTATTTGAGCATAAGCTTTCATGAGCTAAAACCCACTTCACCGGATGATGCAGTGGAAAATACAGTAGGAAGATATATATACATAGAGAACATGAAAAAAATGGGTGTTGCCATACCAACTGTAATGAGAGTAATTAATTAAGGTGGGCTATTAGAAGCAGGAGAAAAAAAGCTTTTGTAGTGATAATCAGGATGGCCCATTTCCAACAGTTGACAAGAAGGTGTGAGTAACAGTAGGGGGAAAATTAGCATGGGAAAATAGTTTTTACTTTGTGTAATGACCCATCCACTCCCAGTCTTTATTCAAGCCTAATTTAATGGTGTCCAGTTTGCAAATTAATTCCAATTCTGCAGTTTCTTGTTGGAATCTGTTTTTGAAGTTTTTTTATTGGAGTATTGCAACTTTGAGGTTTGTAATTGAGTGACCAGAGAGGTTGAAGTGTTCTCCGACTATTTTTTGAATTTTATAATTCTTGACATCTGATTTGTGTCCATTTATTCTTTTGTGTAGAGACTGTCTGGTTTGGCCAATGTACATGGCAGAGAGGCATTGCTGGCACATGATGGCATATATCACATTCATAGATGTGCAGGTGAATGAGCCTCTGCTAGTGTGGCTGATGTGATTAGGTCCTTGTAGCGGGGTGGTTACCTGCTCCTGGCCTGGAAGGGGTTAAAAGCCAGCCCTTGGAGAGGGCTGGGGCTGGAAGCCTTAGGCTGGGCTGATTGGGAGGCAGCCTCAACTGTGGTCATGCCCCAAACAGACTCAGCTGGCCCTATAAAGGAAGAGAAGCCAGGGGCAGCAGACAGGCTCTCTCTGGTCTGAGAGGGAGCAGGGCCTGGCTGCCTAGCAGAAAAGGTACTGGGAGTGAAGCAGGACTGGGGCAAGCCAGAGAAGCAGGGGAGCTCCTGGCTGGCAACTCCCCAGGCTGCACAGCCTGGTTTAAGGCCTAAAGGTACTGGTAGAGGAAGGCAGCAGGTCCGAACCCCCTTGCCTGTGATGAGTGGTTTATACCGCAGTCTGCCCCAGGGAGTGGGGCTAGATGGTGACTGGCAGTAGCCCAGACTGAGGCAAGGTGGGGTTAGTGGGTGGGGAGATCCAGAACCTGAGAGTGTGGGGGTACTGCCAGGGAGGCAGCACCCCAGAGAAAGGGGCACTGGGGTCTGGGAGGGACACGGGGGCCCAGCAGTAGTGGATCACAGGCCGACAGAGGGCGGGCCAGAGGGCTGATGAGCTAATTCCCACAGATGACCAGCAGGAGGCACCGCACTGCTACAGTCTTATAATGGTGTCCCCTGAATAGATATGTGGACAGAGTTGGCAACAGGCTTTGTTGCAAGGATAGGTTCCTGGGTTAGTGTTTTTGTTGTGTGGTGTGTGGTTGCTGGTGAGTATTTGCTTCAGGTTGCTGTAAGCGAGGACTGGCCTGTCTCCCAAGATCTGTGAGAGTGAGGGATCGTCCTTCAGGACAGGTTGTAGATCCTTGATGATGCACTGGAGAGGTTTTAGTTGGGGGCTGAAGGTGACAGCTAGTGGCGTTCTGTTACTTTCTTTGTTGGACCTGTCCTGTAGTGGGTGACTTCTGGGTACTCTTCTGGCTCTGTCAATCTGTTTCTTCACTTCAGCCAGTGGGTATTGTAGTTGTAAGAATGCTTGATAGAGATCTTGTAGGTGTGTGTCTCTGTCTGAGGGGTTGGAGCAAATGCGGTTGTATCTTAGAGCTTGGCTGTAGACAATGGATCGTGTGGTGTGGTCTTGATGAAAGCTGGAGGCATGTAGGTAAGTATAGCAGTCAGTAGATTTCTGGTGTAGTGCGGTGTTTATATGACCATCACTTATTAGCACTGTAGTGTCCAGGAAGTGGATCTCTTGTGCGGACTGGTCCAGGCTGAGGTTGATGGTGGGATGGAAATTGTTGAAATCACGGTGGAATTCCTCAAGGGCTTCTTTTCCCTGGGTCCAGATGATGAAGATGTCATTAATGTAGCACAAGTAGAGTAGGTGCGTTAGGGGAGAGCTGAGGAAGCGTTGTTCTAAGTCAGCCATAAAAATGTTGGCATACTGTGGAGCCATGCGGATACCCATAGCAGTGCCGCTGATTTGAAGGTATATATTGTCCCCAAATGTGAAATAGTTATGGGTGAGGACAAAGTCACAAAGTTCAGCCACCAGGTTTGCCGTAACATTATCGGTGATACTGTTTCTGACGGCTTGTAGTCCATCTTTATGTGGAATGTTGGTGTAGAGGGCTTCTACATCCATAGCGGCCAGGATGGTGTTTTCTGGAAGATCACCAATAGATTGTAGCTTCCTCAGGAAGTCAGTGGTGTCTCAAAGATAGCTAGGAGTGCTGGTAGCATAGGGCCTGAGGAGAGAGTCTATATAGCCAGACAATCCTGCTGTCAGGGTGCCAATGCCTGAGATGATGGGGCATTGGGGATTTCCAGGTTTATGGATCTTGGGTAGCAGATAGAACACCCCTGGTCGAGATTCTAGGGGTGTATCTGTGCAGATTTGTTCTTGTGCTTTTTCAGGGAGTTTCTTGAGCAGATGGTGTAGTTTCTGTTGGTAACGCTCAGTGGGATCAGAGGGTAATGGCCTGTAGAATGTGGTGTTAGAGAGCTGCCTAGCAGCCTGTCGTTCATATTCCGATAATAGCCCACCTTAATTGATTACTCTTGCTACAATTGGTATGGCAACACCCATTTTTTCATGTTCTCTGTGTAGATATATCTTCCTGCTGTATTTTCCACTGCATGCATCCGATGAAGTGGGTTTTAGCCCACGAAAGCTTATGCTCAAATAAATTTGTTAGTCTCTCATAACATGGAGTGACAAAATGAATGGTTTCCTATTGGCTATAGTTAGAATAGCATTTGCCCTCCAGGGCCATACTAACTGACAGCTTCATGCAGGCAATGCATGTGGTAAACCCTTTGTTGCTCTAGACACAGAAGGAAATGATATTTTATAAAAGAAAGTAAAGTAAGTTAATTGGTAACTGTTCATTAGCCATGAAAAGGACGATAGCCTAGTGGATAGGTGGCCTTGTGACAAAGGCACTTGGGTTCAATTCCTAGCTCTGCCTCAGAGCTCCTGTGTGATCTTGCCCCGGTCACTTGTGGCCAGCTTGTTAAGATATTTAGGCACCTAATGGTGCAGATAGGCATCTAGTGAGATTTTCTACAGCACCGAGGCACCTCACTCCCATTAACTGGAATTAGCGGTCTAGCACTTTTGAAAATCCCAGTAGCCCCGTACCTGCATGTTTAAGTGCCTAAATACCTTACAAATTTGGCCTTTAGGGCCTGATCCAAGCCCACTGAAGTCACTGGAAAGACTCTCATTGATTGCAGTGAGCTTTGGTTCAGGCCCATGTCTGCACCTCAGTTTCTCATCTCCACAAAAGGGATAATAATATTTCCTTTGTCTGTCTGTTTAGAGTACAAGCTCTTCCTGGCAGGCTGTCTCTCATGAGCACAACAGGGCCATGATGGAGGCACTGCTGTGGTACAAACAATCAACATTTCTTTAAAAGGGAGTCATTATCTCAGTTCCCCCATTTTCCTCTAGTTCCTCCTTATAAACACAAAGAATTGGCAGGTGCCACCCCTCCCTTTTGTCTCTTTGCATCAGGTACATGCCTTTATTCAAATCAGAAATAGCTTAGTGAGCTCTTCGGGTCTGGCACTGTGTGGCCATTGTGCAAAGCACTATAGAACGATAATATCTAGTCATTTTAACAAGGAAGTACTAAAACGAGCTAAAGGCATTTCTCTGAAAGAGAAAAAAAAAGCAGAGAGAAATCTATATTTTTCCCTGGGAAAAAAAATATTAATTACCCTTAAAGGGCTACTCTCAACTCTCCTTTAAGGACCCCCACTGATCTTAAAGCTGTCGTGCCTGCAAGGGAAAACAATAAATAGGCCTCTGACATTCTTCTTTCTTCAACTGATTGGTGTAGCAGGGAGTTATTTGTTTTTTAAAAAAAACACACACACATAATCATGACTTTTCACTTACTCGGTGTACGAGTCTCTGCATGCTCCCGATGGCAGAGACAGAGTGTGATAGATATCGCTCTCACTTGGAATACACGTCATTTATTTCTATTGAAATATGAATAGAGGCCAAGTCCAGAGATGGTAAGTGCATGTTTATTCCAGGATAGGGTTATGGAGTAAATTTGAAACACTAGGGCCTGGTCTACACTAGGAGTTTATGTCGAATTTAGCAGCGTTAATTCAATTTAACCGTGCAACCGTCCACACCAGGAAGCTAATTAGTTCGACCTAGAGGGCTCTTTAGTTCAAATTCGGTACTCCACCCCGACGAGGGGAGTAGCGCTAAATTCGACATGGCTATGTCGAGTTAGCCTATGTGTGGACGGAAATCGACCTTAGTAGCTCCGGGAGCTATCCCACAGTGCACCACTGTGTTGACGCTCTGGACAGCAGTCCGAGCTCAGATGTTCTGACCAGCCATACAGGAAAAGCCCTGGGAAAATTTGAATTCCTTTTCCTGTCTGGCCAGTTTGAATCTCAATTCCTGGTTGGACATCGGGGCGAGCTCAGCAGCACCGGCAACGATGCAGAGCTCTCCAGCAGAGGGGTCCATGCAATCCCAGAGTAGAAAGAGGGCCCCAGCATGCACTGACCGGGAAGTCTTGGATCTGATCGCTGTGTGGGGCGATCAGTCTGTGCTTTCGGAGCTGCGCTCCAAAAAACGGAATGCAAAGACCTACGAGAAGGTCTCCAAAGCCATGGCACTCAGAGGATACAGTCGGGATGCAACGCAGTGCCGCGTGAAAATCAAGGACCTGAGACAAGGCTACCAAAAAATCAAAGCAGCAAACGGACACTCCGGAGCCCAGCCCCAGACATGCCGCTTCTACGAGGCACTGCATGCCATTCTCGGTGGGTCTGCCACCACTGCCCCACCAGTGACCGTGGACTCTGAGGATGGGATAGTGTCGACGGGCAGTTTCTCGGCGATGTTCACGGATGGGGAAGATGAGGAAGGGTTTGTGGAGGACGAGGCAGGCGAAAGCGCTTACAATACTGATTTCCCCGACAGCCAGGATCTCTTCATCACCCTCACAGAGATCCCCTACCAACCCTCCCCGGCCGTTAACCCGGACTCTGAATCAGGGGAAGGATCAGTCGGTAAGTGCTATAAACATGTAAACATTTATTTTTTTAAAAACAGGAATAAAAACTATATGAAAAGAAGGTCAATGCATATGGGGATAGAACAGAAATCCTCTTGGGAGAGTTCCACGAAGCTCTCATAGAGGTACTCGAAAAACCTCCGCAGGAGGTTCCTGGGGAGAAGTGTCTTATTGGGTGCTCCGTGGAAGCACACTCTTCCGCGCCAGGCTATCCTCAGGTACTGTGGGAGCATTGCCTCCACGAGCATGGCAGCATAGGGCCCTGGTTTGTGCAGGGTTTCACGCAGCATGCGCTCTCTGTCTCTCTTAGTGACCCACCTCAGGGTGATCTCGCTCGGCGACTGCTGCATCTAATTAGGGGAATTACTTTAATGTTACTATTGGGAATGCTTCACTTTTCCTTTGCATAACAATAAGCGTCGTTTAACAGCCACGTGGTGGAGGCTGCAGAGGGGAAGCATACAGGGATCTTTCCCGGGGACAGCCGCGAGGGGGTGGAACAGGGTCAGAGTTTATGCTTTCCGGATTGCCTGCAGCAGGAGGGCACTGCTATACATTAACTTTTAAGCAGCCTAAAGTTTACGGCTTACCATGCCTGGCTGCTACATGGATTCTGCTGTCCTGCCCCGCTTGTCTGATCTCCAGTGCAAGACCCCAGGCAATGAAAGCGAAGGCCGAAAATTCGAACTTGTCCTGAGAGCGCATGAGATAGGTGCCGTGTATGGTCTTGTTCACAGAGACAGACTAGACTGTGTTCAGTGTTCGCAAACATGTATCTTTGCAAGGAAATCACTTCCTTTTTCCCATCACACAGCTGCGGCTGTTTCCCGACCTGCCCCGGCATGCCCCTCACAGAGGCTGGCGCAGATTAGGCGGCGAAAGAAAAAGACTCGGGACGAGATGTTCGCTGAACTGATGGCCTGCTCCAGAGCCGAAGCGGCCCAGCAGAGCCAGTGGAGGGAGACCCTCTCTCAGTACCAGCGCTCACACAGCGAACGGGAGGACAGGTGGTGGCAGGAAGACCAGCAGGCGACTCAAACGCTGCTTGGACTAATGAGGGAGCAAACGGACACGCTCCGGCGCCTTGTGGATGTTCTGCAGGACCGCAGGCAGGAGGAGAGAGCCCCCCTGCACTGTATCTGCAACCGCCCTCCCCCGCCACAAAGTTCTGTCCCCCCCCCTCACCCAAAATAACAAGAAGGAGGGGCGCTAGGGGCCGTGAAAACTGTCACTCCACCCCAGCAGAGCGCTTATGTACCAAACAGCTCTCATTCCCTAAATTTTGAGAAGTGCTTCCCTTCCTGGCTCACCCAATCCCAAATCCCAGTTTCATCCCCCAACTGTGTAGTTGAGTATTAAAAATAGTTTGCTGTTAATTACTGTTTCCGTCATGTTTCTTTGCAGAAGACTTTGTGTGAAGGGGGGGGGAGGGGTTTGTTAATTGCATAGGACAGCCACCATTACCAGGGTACAGACATGGGGGCAGGATCAACAGCAGGTCACACACAGAGTGCAGTCACTAGGCACCTGGGTCACTCTGGGAGGTGTCTGCTGCCCCAGGTCAGTCTGGGAGGTGTATGCTGCCCCAGGGTCCTAGCGCCTGCCATCCACAAATGGCAAAGCAGGCTGCCCTTACCATGCCCTTCCACCCTAGCCATGAGCCTCTCCGATGCCCTGAGCCCCAGCCAGAGCCCTCATCCCCCTACACCTACTCACCCTTCCCACACACCCCTCACCCCTTCCTGCAAACCCACCCCTTCCTGCACACCCTCCGGTAACCGTCCTCCCCCCAGAGACCGCTGTAGGAGCAGGAGCCTGTCATTCCTCGAGTGTAGAAGCGGTCTGTACATCACTGCACACCGTACCCACCACAGTCTGCGTCCCTGTTTGAACCCTTTAACGCGAATTCATTAGTAAAGAACAATGTTCCATTAACTTTATTTTTAAACGTGTGTTGGAAGGGGGGGAAACCTGGTGAACGGGGTATGTAACCGCAGAAAAAAGTCAACAGTAACTGAAACAGGGGCAGGTTCAGCTTCTCTGTAAAGAAACTGGACAGTCATAGGTTACCCTGCTCTCTGAGGAACCTAGCTTTCAAAGCCTCCCGGATGCACAGCGCTTCCCGCTGGGCTCTTCTAATCGCACGGGTGTCTGGCTGAGCGTAATCAGCAGCCAGGCGATTTGCCTCAACCTCCCATCCCGCCATAAAGGTCTCCCCCTTGCTCTCACAGAGATTGTGGAGCACACAGCAAACTGCAATAACAATCGGGATATTGGTTTCGCTGAGATCCGAGAGAATCAGTAAGCTCCTCCATCTCCCCTTGAGACGTCCAAAAGCACACTCCACCACCATTCTGCACTTGATCAGCCGGTAGTTGAAGAGTTCTTTGTCACTGTCCAGGGCGCCTGTATAGGGCTTCATGAGCCAGGGCATTAGCGGGTAGGCTGGGTCCCCGAGGATCACTGTAGGCATCTCCACATCCCCAACAGTTATTTTGTGGTCCGGGAAGAAACTACCTTCCTGCAGGCGTCTAAATAGACAAGAGTTCCTGAAAACACGCGCGTCATGAACCTTGCCCGGCCACCCGACGTAGATGTTGGTAAAACGTCCCCTATGGTCCCCCAGTGCTTGCAGCACCATTGAAAAGTAGCCCTTTCTGTTAATATACTGGCTGGCCTGGTGGGCTGGTCCCAGGATAGGGATGTGAGTCCCATCTATAGCCCCACCGCAGTTTGGGAATCCCATCGCGGCGAAGCCATCTGTGATGACCTGGACGTTTTCCAGGGTCACTACCTTTGAGAGCAGTAGGTCAACGATTGCGTTGGCTACTTGCTACAGCAACCCCCACGGTAGATTTGCCCACACCAAAGTGGCTCGCTACTGACCGGTAGCTGTCTGGCGTTGCAAGTTTCCAGAGGGCTATGGCCACTCGCTTCTGCACACTCAGGGCTGCTCGCATCCGGGTGTCCTGGCGCTTCAGGGCAGGGGCCAGCAAGTCACAGAGTTCAAGGAAAGTGCCCTTATGCATCCTGAAGTTTCGCAGCCACTGTGATTCATCCCAGACCTGCAGCACTATGCGGTCCCACCAGTCCGTGCTTGTTTCCCGGGCCCAGAATCGCCGTTCCACAGCATGAACTTGACCCATTGCCACCATGATCTCCGCGGCGCGGGATCCCGTGCTTTGTGAGAGGTCTGTGCCACTCTGACACTTCATGTCCTCACCGTGCTGCCGGAGCCTCCTCGCCCGATTTCTCAGCAGCTGACTGTGGAAGAGGTGGACGATAAGATGCGAGGAGTTGACAACGGCCATAAGTGCAGCGATGATCGCAGCGGGCTCCATGCTCACAGTGCTGTGGCGTCCGCGCTGTCACTGACCAGAAAAGTGTGCAAACAGATTTCCCGCCGGCGCTTTCAGGGAGAGAGGGCGGGAGTGACGGTTGAATGACGACAGTTACCCAAAACCACCCTCGACACATTTTTCCCCCAGCAGGCATTGGGGGCTCTACCCAGCATTCCAATGGGAAGCGGGGACTGCGGGAACTGTGGGATAGCTGCCCAGAATGCACCACTTCCAATGTCGACGCTTGCCCCGTTAGTGTGGACTCACAAAGTCGAACTAGTGTCCTTAGTGTGGATACACAAATTCGACTTCATAAGGTCGAATCCACAAATTCGACCTAAGTTAAATCGAACTACTCTTGTAGTGTAGACATACCCTAGGAGTCATATTGTGTTAGGCCGTTGTCCAGATGCTCAAGGTACACAGAGAACTCAAGGAGCTCCTCTTCATCTGGTAACTTCTATGCAAAGACCAAACAAAATGGGAACAGTTGTGCTCAGACTTGCTAAAGAGGGGGAGAAAAGGAGTCACGTGGAAACAGGGCCAAAGCCCCATACCTTCTCCTCCACTCTAGGCAGCAGAAATGGATGTTGGAGGAAAGCACATGCTATATCCTCTTCTAGGCTACATCATGTCTGCATTGTCTGAAAGCCTGAGGAAACCTCTGCCTTGCTGTAACGCAATAGCCTCTTCCCAGAACTTGAGCCAGGGCAGTGAACACCCACACTGCCCTTAATGGGGGCCTAGGGTTGCATGTCACAGTTTAATGCTAACGGTCTCCTAGACCTGTTTCTATGACACAATTCTTGAAACATAAGAACAGCCATACTGGGTCAGACCAAAGGTCCATCTAGCCCAGTATCCTGTCTTCCAACAGTGGCCAATGCCAGGTGCCCTCAGGGGAAATGAACAGAACAGGTAATCACCAAGTGATCCATCATCTGTCACCCATTCAAAACATCAAAAAAGAAAGATGCATTTAGAAAAGTCTTCTCACTGACCCTGAAAATTCTGGGATGTGTTGCATAAAACAACAGGCTAGGTTCCTAAGAAGGTTCAGTTTACATACTGGTACTTGGGTTTCAGCAACAAACTGTGAGCATTTTGAGCTAGCATATGTGTGACATATGATGCCATTTTTGTCATGCTAAATAAACCAGTTGACTGGGTAGTAAGAAATGCAATTCGGTAGGTCATTTACTTGGACCCAATCCCTAGAATCCTTAAGTATTTGCCCTCTTACAGTAGCTCGCTTTGACAGTTTGAATGCAATGAAAGGATCCAAACTGCCATTGCCAGCAACTGACGTCTTCTATGTATCCTCACAAAGCAGAATGGCTTTGGGAGCAAGAGGGAAAAGCTCCCAGTCCAAAGGTCTCCAGCTTGTTTTGAATGCCCATTCACTCCTCAGCCTCTCAGCTGAGCCTGCCCACAAGGGTGTCAATTTTAGTGTGATGTGAGCACTTGGCTGTGAGGAATGGGCCTCAGACCACCAACTCATTTAGCATAGGCCATCGAACAGCCATCCAGTGGTTAAAACTTCTCACTATCAGGGATGTATTTGGTTGTTCTAGGTGATATGAAATTAGCCCAGCAGGATTTGACTAGCAATGAACCAGTCCTCTTATGTAGGGGATTCTACTTTTACAAAAGCAAGCCTCCAAGCCCTTCCCTACCAGTGTCCACAAGGTCAGCCTCCAACAACATTCAGAGGAGACCTCACATCCTTCTAGCAGTTCCTTTTCCCCAGGCATTTAAGGACCCCCCAGTCACCACTGGCTGATTTCAGGGGCAGCTAGGGTCTGCCGCTCTCCTCTGTGCTGGAACTGGGGTGTTAGGATCCTGCCTTCCTTGGGTGTAAATTATTCAGAGAGCCATCTGACAGGATCACTGCTGCCCGGTCCTAGAAAGGAACTTAACTGACAGTGGAGGCTGCAAAATAGCTGTTGGCAGCTATTCTGAAGAACCAAGGAGACCTGGAAGGAGCACTGAGTCTCAAAAAAGGGCAGAGACAGGCCTCCTTCCTCACCCTGCTCCTGGGTATCTAATAGCAGGAGAGGAGAGATTGGGGGAAGAGTTGCAGGGCACATGTATGGGCTGGGGCTTATTTAGAGGCAGGGTAGTGGACTGGGGTTGTGCAGATATATTGATGCTTGCAGTTGCACTAAAACTCAAACTTCCCCTCCCCTCAATTTTGGGTGAGTTTGGAACATTATGGGAACAGTTCTCACAGCCCTAGTCACCACCAGCCCATGCTGGATTTGAACAACTGATCTAAGGCCCAACTGATCTAAGGCCCAATCCTTGACTTCATTGGGAGTGTGTAGTGCGCAAGGTATGCATGAATGGGCCCCGAGAGATAAAAGATGCCATGGGCCTGATTCTCATTTACCCTAAGGCCACCTTACACTGCTCACAACAAAACGGGGTCTCTGAATATGTCTCTGAATGTGTTAATATGCTTTGCACTCTGGCAGTGCAGAGGGGCCATAAAGATGTCCTAAAAAAGTCATCTGATGATTTCCCCCAGCATGATATATATATTGTGGACATAGCTGTCTCTGTGCGACACCCTGCTGGCCCTCCCCCACCATTCCCAAATCAGCATAGAGATCATGCCAGTGTCATAGTGTGTGAGGAAAGGGTCATGGCTAGAGTTCTCTGTGTTCTGGTGATCTTCGACCAGCATCACGTCATCTAGGGAGTCATTACAAGCTGCTGTAAGTTAGAGCCGCAATACAGTATGTGTTATACTAGCAGCCATATCAGACCCCAGCTGCCCTAGCTAGCCAGAGGACACAAAGATGACATACAGCTACCTCTGCTCCCTCCCACGTCCTGCATCAAGTGCATCTTAGCCAGACCCGGGGATCAGGGCCAGGCAGTTTTAGCTGAAGAGTGCCTTTTCATACCTGCAGAATTCACCCACTTACTTTACATTTCCCACCTTCCCGTGTAAATTCCGTTCAAAGGCTGCATAGCTGGTACACAGCATTTTAGTGAATCGGCTTCCTAGTTTTTATTTTAGTCTGAAGGAGAAATGTGATGATACATACATATGTGTAATGGAGCACAAAGGCATGCTTACTGAGGCATACAACCAGGATGTGTCAGTTTTAAAAAAAAAAAGACAAACCTGTTTCTTCTGTAGCCGTATATAGAAACTATACCCAACTGTTATTTAGATCACAGAGTATTTATATGAAAATATAGATTTCTGTTATATTCTGCATGTTGCTGTGCTAGGTTTCCTCCGGATTATTCAACGGCAAATAAAAACACGCTCATATATAAAAATAAAGCAGCTTTTACCTTTGGTGACCATTACTTTTTTTCCTGGGTCTTGTACATTTGCTTTTCAAGTTTATTTTAATTCTCAGTCACAGAGATGAGCTGCATAAATGAACACTGAGAAGGAAACTACTTACAACTGACGCACTCATATAAATATGTTACTTAACAACAACAACAAAAACCCTTTCCATTTCTACCAGTGAAATGGCTACAAATGGGTTGCCATTAACTTTTGTTACTTGAGTAGGTGCCTGTAAAGGGCCAGGTGGTGTTTATGCAGATGAATGAGCATGTTACAATGTGTTCTTCCTTTTGGATAAAACATTAGTGTATCAGATGTGACAAATCAGATGTTCATCTTCCGCACTCCTGCATTATTTTACATTGAGAATTAGATAATGTGCTGGCTTAGCTTTTTGCTTCGGCTTCTCCCCACCCATTCTTCTTGAGAATACGTTATATATAAGTTCTCCCAACACTCTGCATAATCATAGCTTCACAGTGTGTCTAACCGGCTAGGTACTATGGTAATTGTAACATTTACAGGTACCATGCTTTGCATTAGACAAAGTATACTCAGCCTAACACACAGCGTTACTGTTGTGAACCAGACATAATACAACTCTGCAGTCAGTGGAGGATCTTTAACAAAGCAGTTTTCCCAGTAAAGGAGCAGGTCGTTCTCTTTCCCCAGCATAGAGCTGCAAGAGCAACATTGTCAGAACATTAGAATGGGTTATAAGAGCTCAGCCATGGTACCAAGTTTCCTTGGCAGTTTAAATTACAGTGTCATTATTTCTTTGTGTTCTATCCCTATGCTGCTAGATTATGCCAGGTTTCCATCCAATTAGAGTGGGATGAATAATTTTCATCAAATAATGGGTTTGATTGTCATATTTTTCAGATTCTGCTGTGAATATTTTTCCCCATTATTTGCCTCTGACAAATAAACGTTACATTGTTATTTTGGGCTAGACCCTATGCTCTGTGCACATGCCTCAGAAAGTTCATCTTTTTACTAGAGAAAATTGACAGGTCTAGGAGGGAAGATGTGACCTCATCTTTACCAAGGTAAGAGTGAAAATTATAAGTTTCCAGTGTGTGCTAATCAGACGTTTTTAAAGTTTGGGGGCCAAACGGATCTCATTAGAGTTACATCACTAGAGATTAACTTGGCCCATTATTGTCATAGAACCAGATACACATGGTGTTCAACTGTAGCAAAAATACATGTTGAAAATACAAAACAAAGTCTGTAGCTCCTACAGCCTAAAGGTACAAACAGGTGCAAGAAAGTTAAAGCACAGAGCAGTGCATGGGCTTCCTGGGTTTTAGGGAAGGATTTGAAGGAGATGCTTGGTGAATTTTGACTTACAGGCTGTTCCACCATAAAGGATTAAATGAAAAGAAGCATGGAGTCAGGGGGAAGCAAAGGAATCGTTTGAGAGGATGGGGAGCATGCAAGGGTGGAGGAGACAGGAAAGGAGTTGTAAAATGCTTTCAAAGTGAGGATGAGAAACTTGAACTCAATGACAGAGGCAGTGCAGAGTTTTAAGAGGAGCAATATGACCAGAGTGGTGCGAGAGGTGATGACTCAAAGTTGAGTACTGAAATCACTTTGGGGAAGCGTTCAATGGGCATGGATGATGTTGCAAAATAGGCCATCATGAGATGCTACCTACATTTTTAATTTGCATTAGCAATGAAAAAATAAGTAAATCTCTGTTCTGACTGAATTATATGCATTTCTTCAGCAAAAACCTGACCTTCAGGTTCATAGTTTTCCTCATCTACCAATTTGCCGTTGCCTCTGTGTAAGCAAATTGCAGCATAGAAAAACCACTACAGAATAATTACTTAAGATATTCCTCTCACCATAAAATATGTACAGTTATATCTTTACTAGCTTCACTTTGCTTGAGTGACATCAACAAAATACTGTGTAACTGCTTCAGTTAAATGCATAGCTCATTTCTGTCTACATCTTTTAGGGAACATGTTCAAGTGTATTTAAAATCAAGACTGGAAAAAGATTTCTCATCATGGAAGACAGCAGCTTTGGTTCCTGTAATTGTATTGTTTTGTCCAAGGCTGATATGATAAAACAAAGTGGCTTTGGGACAACAGTCACAATAGCAGTGTGGTCTCACAATCATGCGTCACTCAGATGTCTCAGTGCAAGTTCTGCAAGATGGCCCATAAGGATATCCTAAATTCACCTTGTGGTTGCAGAAGAAAAGATATGTGACATACAGTAAGCATTCATTTCAATTCTACTTTAGACTGCTTTATATTGTCCTGTTATATTTACCCCATTTTCATAACATTGTCCTCAGGAGCTGGTAATGTCCAGTCCATATCGAGTACCAATTCCAAAATGCTTTGTCACTTGTTTATTTCAGTATACTTATAAAAGTATAGAAATTAGTCATATGCAAAATTGTTGTTGTTAGGGCAGGATGAATCAACTGATTCATAAATATTTTCACAAATAAAAGCAGCGAGTTTGGTTTGTGGGATTATATTATTCCTATTAGCAAGTGTTTTGATCAGACAGCATCTGGGTATTCATGAAAATATTTACAAATCCCACAGGTTTCACAAATATATCTATGTTATTCATCTGAGAATTCATACCCAGTGTGCATTACTTACTACTCATTCTTCTGTTTTAAATGTTTTGGTCATCTAATCAGGGAACAGAAACAGCATCATGAGACTTAGGTGACCAAGGAAGTAACACAAACTGCTAATAGTTGAAGTAAATAGCTTACAAACAACTCTGAAAATTCTTCATCCAAACTATTCAGTGAATATTTATAATTAATACATTTGATAGAAACCAGGAATGGTTTATGAGCTAAAAAGAAGCTAAATCTGTAATATTATTGACAATGAATAAAGTAGAGAAACATTAAATATAGTTTCATGGCCTACCTCACCAAATACAGTCCCTTCCTCCTTTGGTTTAAAGGCCTCTGGTGACAACTTTATTGTATTATTTAATTATATAAAACCTTAATTTAATCAACACAGCTTCCCTGAGGTCCTCAGTTCTTATGGTCTCTTCCCTGTAAGATTAGAGGCCTGTGAGCACTGTTAACCCCACCAATTAAGCCACAGTCCTATCACCTTCCCTTCCTCTCCTGTAGAGAGTCAAGCTCACCCATGATTGTGCCTTATGCCAGTGAAATCCCAGCCTACATGTGCAAACCTGTTTCTTTCTTTAGTCTTTTTCCTCCCCTGGGCTTTGGGACCATACTCCATGACCTACACAATCCTGTGCCTCAGGAATGTTAGCGCCTCATCAAACCATTCACTGCTACCCCACCACAGTAACCAAAAGGACCTCACCAGCTGAGTGCTGACCTCCTCCACTGTTGCCCTACTCAGAAAAAAGTACTGGCCCACCCTGTATAACTCCAGGTGTTTTACACTAATCCAATCATGCTTTAGCACCTGGTATCCTAAGCCAAGCCTGAAATTGCCTATCTATTTTACCTCCCTTTTAAGATTTCTTGACTTTCAGTAGCCTTCAAGTGCCCACCAAATCCACAGGGGAACAATATTTAGACCAAGTCGCTGGGACTTATTCCTGTATAATCTTTGCCTTCACCATAGTTACCCTCTGTGCAGGTCACCAGTTATGCTCCCCCTCCCCCCATTACACCCACACCCACACACACTTTCTCTCTCTCTCTCTCTCTCTCTCTCTCTCTCTCTCTCTCAATGAACTGTGTCAGGGAACTGGTCACAACTCTCCAGTTCTCAGCTGCCCAGTCCCAGTGTAAGATAAAACTGCAGGGATGGGAGGTAGGGGATCTGGAGACAGTTTTAACTTACACCACTGGCTTAAATACCTCTAGTGAAGCCTTCCTCCGCCACACTCTTACCCCTGCCACTGTCCCTTGCTATCCTCAGTACACTCCATCCCTCCCCTTTACACCTGCAGAGATTCCCTCTACACAGGAAGCAATCTTTGGCTATTTCAGGATCATTTTGTGCCCATTTAAGTACAAGTGGCTCAAATTGAACTTGGTGGCTGAAGAACCCAGCACACGCCTGTTGTGGATGAGCCTGGCCATGACTCCATACATAGGATTTGGCTCTAAAATGGGACATACATTCCTGCTTTTCTCTAAAAGTAGATTGTCAATCGAGGTGACATTTCATCCAGTGATGGAGTGATTACACACTCTGCAGCCTGAACTCTGGCCACATAGGAGTGTCACCCTTCAATCACCCTCTCCTAAACTACACTCACCCACCACCCACAACTACTAGTGTTGCGAAGTGTATTCTAATAAAGGAGTGTGTGCAGAAGGCAAGAGGTTGGGCAGAGTTCATCTTATTGTATGTGGTATATGTCACTGGAGGTGATGGTGTGGCATATGTTAGTGAGTGGAGGAGCAGAGGGTATGTACTGTTGAGTGACAACTTATTTTCCTTGCTTTTGGCATTGATGTCAGGCATGTTGTGTGTGTAGCAACCCTAAATAATAAACAATGCTTTTGTGCATTCATATATTAAAGAAAGATGTTTTGCCAGGGCTTGCCCTGCTTTTGGATGGCTTGAATATGGTGCCACAGGGGTTACTTCAAAAAATAGTTCCTTTCAAAGAAGAGCCTTAAGTGAAAGTTCTTAGGGAGGAGGAACTCGCCCCTGCCCAAGTCCCCAGTGCTTTTGGATGGCAGGGCCCAGAGTACCACACACTGAGGTATTGCCATTACTGTCATCAAGTGCCACTGGAGCCTGGATGTCTGCTACAAGGTGGGTGGGTGCGGGAGATACAGCCAAAGTTTAGCCTGGCCACTGTCCCACAGGAGTCAGGTAAACCACTGCTTCCTCCTCTAATCAGTCCCCACAACCTTACTGGTTTAACCCAACCAGTCCCAGGACAGGAATGGCCCACAAAGCCCCTGCTCATGGCATTTACTTGCAGGGGACCTCACGAAGAAGCCTGGTAAACAGTGACCCACCGCATGAAGCAAGAGACTGCATTATATAAGGGTTTGTTCATATCAATGACTCTCAGCTGTCTGAAAATTTGTTAGTCCTGAAGGATGGGATTATGTTCACACATCATATGAAACCAAAAACTTTGTGTTTTGAACAGAGGATTAAAGAAGTAGAGTACCAGTAAAGTGGTTGTTGTTTATTGTTTAGGGAATCTTGTTATGAAAAGTGAATAGATGTTTTATTCTTTGCAGTTAAATTATAAGAATCTGGTGTGGGGTTTTGTCTATTTCACATGATGCAGGTAGTGGCAATAACATGGTGTTTTCAACTTACCCAGCTAAAAATCAGAGTGGGGAAAAATAGCTAATGAACCAGCCATCACTTTATCTTCCTATGCAATACCCAGATTGAGAAAAACCCAAGTTATCAATCCCTTTATAAGACTTACTCGTATTTGGTGCAACACTGCAGGTCTCAGCATGTATAACCATGATTTCTGCTAACTGGTCACAGCCTAGTATTTTCACACCTTTTTTGTACTAAATGCTTAGAACCGATCACTCTACTAGAAGTTGTCACCATGACACCTTTATTTAAAATTTTAACACAAAGCATTAGAAATGAATTTCAAAATATTCTTTTGTTGTTTGTATTGCAATAAAATTCCTGCAGCAGAATCCCATTAGCTTCTTATACAATTAAACACACACATGTCTAACTGTTAAGGTATAAATTCAGCTGGTCACATACACACTGCATTTCTAGTCTGAACAAATCTTGGGTGTCTTATAATAATTACCCGAATAATAAAAATATATGTATATAGTAATGAAGTGTTGTAGATTGCAAACAGCTTTTTCCCAGTTTAGAGCAAAGGATAACTATGAGGGAAGTGAGACACTGAGCTTTGCTAATAAATAATTCTCAGAAATATCAGCTCTCAATTTACTACTTGTACACAATGGGCCAGTTGAAACTTGTATGATGATCCAATTTGCCACAGCTCTTGTTTTTAGTCTTTGTGAAGCTGCTGTGTGAGCACAGTGGGAGCCACTAGCTTGTATCCCTGGAGTCAATCAGTGGGCTTTTGTTTCCTGCTGGTCAAAAATATCAGGTGGCTTTGAGAGTCTAATTATCAATGAAAAATTAAATTCAATACAGGGACATGGCCAGGAGTTGCCCCCTGCCTCCTCCCCTCATTTATGTGGTCTGAGTATTGAGTTATTTGTTAGAATTCAACAAATATTCTAGCCAGAGTAGGAAGGAAGAAGGGGGCCATAAACCTTCATAGCCAGAAGGATAATTGATTGTTACACCAGCAGATTTCTTCTGCTTTCTTTGCAGAGCAAGGTGCACAATTCTAATTATCATGAACTATCTCAGTTAGCAAATTATCGGGGGGGGTGTCGTTAAGAATTGTAAAGCCAAGTTTATCTCAACATGGCTCCATCATTTACTGGCCATGGGAAAGCTTTGTTTATTCAAGATATGTTGATGAACTATCAGACCAGGTATCTACATAAGTTACCTTTCAAGGAAATGGAACAAATAAATGTATTTCAGCTTTCATGCACATTGATTGCTATCAAAAAATGTACAAAAGGAAAAGAACTCTAGCACTGGTTTTGTTTCTATTAACCAAAGGGATCTAAGTGAGAGATTATTTTCTAGAAGATGTACTGTAGGAACCACATGAAACAGAAAAATATGAAGCAATTTCTAATTGAGTGAGATTACAAGTAAAAGCCATTTAAAAAACCAGCATTTGCCAACCATTGCTATAGAATCTCAACTATGTCTTATTCTAGAGATTGAGGAGAGGGGTAGTTGTGGTCATCTCAAATACTAGGTTTTGGTGGAGTTGAGGCAAATAAATTATCCAGTTTAGCCTTTTTATTATTTGTGAACAATTTGCTGTCCATAGTGTGAAGGAACAACGTTACACTTGTGGGTTCCTCATGATCTGTTCAGTACGCATTACTCATGCAGTGTGATTGGTCACTCATTACTATTTCTGCTTCAAAACAGAATGACAAACTTTTAAACTGGTCAATAACAAATGACAAAAGGCAAATTATGGCTAATAAATAATGATGGTGAATACTTCTGTTCACACATGAATGACCTTGTTTGCTTAGGAATGTGTATTAAGAACAGCCATTCCACAAACATTTGGGTGATCAAATCCCTTTTGTGCAAGTGTTCTTTCATCGTACATCTTAAGGAAAGTGAACATGGCTGAACTGAACAGCCATGCAGAATTTTGTTCACAAACCCTGTTTTACTGTATTTGACCAGCTATTTGTGTGGCTACTGCTGACAAATATTAACTTTTAACAACAATTCTGTATGCACAGTTGACAATCAAATTACACTTTGTTTTCTCGATGTTCCACATTTTACACCACTTTTTATTTACAAACTGATTTTCCATCTGCAATGTTGCTCTCAAGTCTCTAAAAGACCTGTTTGTAACCCAGAGCAACCATTAGTATGGCAATACATTATTCAGATCTCAACACAAAAATCTAGGTGCTCACACCTAGATTTCCAGCAGCAAAGCAATAGCTCTACTGTGGGGTTATAGTTGTCTAAAACTGTTCCATATAACTGAGATTCTTTCCTGAAATACAGCACCATGGTTGATAAGGAGGGTGTTATATCTGAATTCCTCAGGCCATGACGGTTATCAAACCCATTCCCATTACACACACACACAATGTGCTGTATCAAGTCTGGCTCAGTTACACACAATGCAGGACCCAAGAGGTGTGGGGGGAGACAAGTGGCTTTATGCTCCAATTCTAGAGCTATCTGGGGGCCAATTTGGCCCCTACCACAAACTGAAGTGGCCCAGAGCTGCTCCAACTGCAACAGACCCCAAAGGGCCATTCTGGCAGCCAGAAGTAGCCACATGGATGCTGCACTCTGGCTTTGCTGGTTGTCCCATACCACTGGCCAGCATACCCCCTATACTAGGAGCTGTGAGGTGGGGTGTGTGAGGTGCCTATGCCAGATCTATGTTACTGGAGGACTTCCCTCAACTAGAGCCCTCAAAAGAAATCTTCATCTGGCCAGTAAAGCCATCTTAAATCTGCTTTGTGCTCTTGGAGCAGGTCACTGCAGACTTCACAAGGCCAAAGATCTGGTCTAGAAAGATATAACTGTGATGGTTTTGAGAATACTATGAAGACATCCAACTAACACATAGTTAATTGCAAAAAAAAAAAGAAAAAAATCACTGCAACCCAGGGGTGGCTCTAGCTTTTTTGCTGCCCCAGCCACGGCAGGCAGGCTGCCTTCGGTAGCTGGCCTGCGGGAGGTCCCCGGTCCCGCGGATTCGGCAGCTTGCCTGCGGGAGGTCCCCAGTCCCGCGGATTCGGCAGCTTGCCTGTGGGAGGTCCCCAGTCCCGCGGATTCGGCAGCTTGCCTGTGGGAGGTCCGCCAGTCCCACCGCTTCGGCGTACCCGCTACCCTCCCAGGGACCGGCAGGGCCCCCCGCAGCTTGCCGCCCCAGGCACGCGCTTGGAGCACTGGTGCCTGGAGCCGCCGCTGCTGCAACCCCAAGTTGTCACTAGTGAATGGTTTTGATTTGCTTATAGCCATTGATTTCCTCAGCCACCCAAAAACAATAAGTATTTACCTGATTTCTTTCATCCCAAAGTGCTTTGTAAATATATATACACAGGGATCTCTTCAAGCTCATCCCTCAGTCATACGCAACCACCACTAATATGAAGCATGGCAACTGTAAGATCTTCAAAAGCTCTCTAGGAATGGAAACAAATACCATAGCCAAATGAAACTGAGAGACATTTCAATTGAAATGTCACTAGTACACCAGGCTAACATCTCTACCCTTACAGAAAGCCACCTGGGATCCTTTACTACCCAGCATGGTCTGGACTTCACCTTTCAGTCTATCATCTGATGATCTCAAAGCAATTTACCAGAGTTAGTAAGAACTGTTATCCCCATTTTACAGACGAGATTAAGGTGCAGACAGGTTGAGTCACTTGACCAGGCCCACACACATTCAGAAATAGAACCCAGATCTCACGTGACTCAATCCCTTGGTCTAAACCATCAAACAAAGCTGCTTCCCCAGGGAATGGATGTACACAGCATTCCAGAAAAGGTCACCTCCACAAGACAGTACATTTGAGCACAACCATGGCAGTTATGATTGTCCCTGAAGCTAGAAAGCGAGGACATTCCAGCCAAAGTCTTGGTGGCAAGTGGCAGGGAATTCTTGGTGAATGGCCCACATCCCTGGAATTCCCTCTTACAATGCACCAAAGCTGAAGCTTGCCAGCTTTAAAGGCACAACAAGCCTCTTTAGCTGGCAGTTTGGCTGGCCAAACAAGATGGCTATTTATTTTAATTGTGTACAAAGCACCCAGATACCTCCTGATGGATCCATGACAAATTAGAATATAAAGGAAGCTGGACATGGCCAAATCTTTGCAATACGTTGTTCTTGGAATAGATAAGCTTGGCTCTTTTACTTGAAGTGGCTATTCCTGATTGCCTTGTACAGCCCTTTGCAGCTCACTGATAAGAAAGTTATGTGCAAAAATAAAAGGGGGGTGCTGCTTTACACTACTTTCTTGTAATTATAGGACCCAGTCGTACAAACACTTATTCACACACTGATTTAAAAGGGGCTACTCATGTGAGTAAGGACTAAGAGCCTGGGTAAGAGTTTTCAGGGTCAGTCCCAAAGTTGGCTAGTGTGTTGTACTTTATATCACAAGCGCATCCCATAACCTTTCCACTCCTGCCTGCTAAACACCACTCTCAACACTCAGCCCTGAAATCTAGCCCATGACATTACTGAAATAAGCCAAACTCCATAAAATAAGTAGATGAAATCTGGTGTTCATGGTGAGCAAAAAGCTGTTGGGAAAATGTTTATCTGAATGTTTTTTAGGCTCTGCTCTTCTTGACATAAGAACTAGAACACCCCAAGATAGCTTTAAATGCTATTTAAGGTTGCAGCATACATTTTATATCATAAATTATTAAATGACTTAATGGACAATGCATTAGAAAGAAAACAGGCAAATTACAGAATAATTTAACTGTTGCAAAGAAACAGAGCAACTTGCAGGACGTAAAACACTCTATTTTGACACAGAATGCCTGAAGCTAAAGCAATTAAGGCTGCAAAATATTGCCGGCTGACATGATGTGTATGTAAATTTGTCATTCATTGGCAAGGGTTTGTAACAATCACAAGTAATGTGCACAATAAAACAATCCATGTGGTATAAAATGCTTTTTGCTAAGAGTACTCTAAAAATGGTGGTTATGTATCATTAGGCATATCATTATCCATATCCTATTTGTTTATAACAAAAGATACATCCCCTTCAATGCAAGTTTCTCAAACAAAGCTGGCCCTTTTCAACATTATTTACTATTATTTGTTTTCCAGATCATGAAGGAAATATTTTTTAAATTCCTTTTTAAGAGCTGCTGTGAGTTTTCCACCAGAGAGTCAAACTCTAGTGAACAAGCCCCTGCAGGCTAGCTTAAAAAAGCTTGCAAACTCACTGCAATTCACCCGTTAGGCTAGGGAAGAAGGAGAAGCTTGAAAGATGCCAATACTTATATATTTGAATCAGTTGTTTTATCTAACATTGAGACCAGTGAAGGAGACAAAAAGACTTTGTGAGCCCAGATCAAAAATAGTACATTTAACTGTCTACATTTTAGATCTCCACTTCAAGCTCAGAGAACACTAATGTCGATAAGGAAAAAGAACCATGATGCCTAAATTTAGCACCACTTTTATGGGAATGATGTTCTTCCACCACTGAAGGAAAAATAGTCCCCATTACCTAAACATAGAACTGCATTTGGAGGTTCAGAACTAACTGTGAAATCCTGGTCTCATTGAAGTCAATGGTGAAATTTCCATTGTTTTCAATGAAACCAGGATGTTGTGATGTGACTCAGAACTTGAGCCATTTCCCATTATAGTCAACGGGACTATATCCATTGACTTCAGTGAGAGCTGGATCAGCAGGAGAATTGCTTGTAAAAGATTATAAAATAAGGCATCATATGGTACAGAGCTATTTATAATGAAACAACTATTTCAGTCCCTTTATTACAGCTTTCAGAATTGTCCCTTCAAAACAGGTGAGCTAATAAAGACCAATAAAACAATATTTATTTGTAGACCAAACATTTTATTACATTAAAAAAATGTAAAGGTCACGTGGTCTTTGTCCACGTGTGTTTTTCTTCTGGATTTCTATAGTGAATTGAGTTAAGCGTTCCCTGGACATACAATTTGGAAAGTCTTTTTTCTTAGGACAGAAGTTGGTTCATGGCTCTGATTTCTGCAGAGGTCCTCATTCAGGAAAGCAGCCCTGTTCAGCCAAACTCTTAGGAATGTGCTTAACTGTAATAGAAATGCTGTTCAGTGTTTTCCTTAAATCCCACATCCATTATCTTTGCTTTGTTTCCACCAATCTGTAGAAAACAAGTCTCATGTTCCATGGCAACCAAGAACATGCTGCCTCAATTTTCTCCATGCTGCCCCTTCTGCTTAGAACAGTTTCATTCCTCTTCTGCACCAGATGACCTCCCTTTTCTTTTTCAAATCCTCCTTCATGATTTTCCCTCTCCTACTCACCAACTTTATGCTCTGTGCGCAATGGACGATTGAGTGGGCTTTCTCTACAACCAACCTATTATCCTAACTGGTGTTGTAGGGCTAGATCAGGGTGGGCAAACTTTTTGGCCTGAAGGCCATATCTGGGTATGGAAATTATATGGCGGGCCATGAATGCTCACAAAATCGGGGGTTGGGGTACGGGAGGGAGTGAGGGCTCCAGTTGAGGGTGCAGGCTCTGGGGTGGGGCAGAAATGAGGAGTTCAAGGTGGGGGAGGGTGCTCCGGGTTGGGATCGAGGGGTTCGGAGGGCGGGAAGGGAATCAGGGCTGGGGCAGAGGGCTGGGACATGGGAGGGTGTCAGAGGTGCAGGCTCCGGGTAGCGCTTACCTCAAGCAGTTCCCAGAAGCAGTGGCATGTCCCCTCTCTCTGGCTCCTACGCGGAGGCACAACCAGGTGGCTCTGCGCACTGCCCTGTCTGCAGAGACCACCCCTGCAGCTCCCATTGGCCACAGTTCCCAGCCAATGGGACCTGCGGGGTCAGCATGCAGAGCCCCATGGCTGCCCCTATGTGTAGGAACCAGAGGCGGGACGTGCCACTGCTTCCGGGAGCCACTCGGAGTGGGGCAACCCCTTGATCCCACTCCCCAGCTGGAGCACCGGAGCAGGGCAAGTCCAAGACTCCACTCCCCATCGGGAGCTCGAGGGCTGGAGTAAAACATCTGGAGGGCCGGATGCGGCCCCCGGGCCATAGTTTGCCCACCCCTGCTCTAGCCCATAGTGGCCATCCTTAGCAGTAGGCCTTCTGCCCAGCCCCAAGTAACACTAGTGAAGACATTCATCTCGACCCTCTTATCTCCAAGAGCAGACTGGCACAGACAGTCAAGTACCCTGTCATATACCGCCTGCAACAAGTTAGACATGAACATTACATGAAGTGTCTGCTAAATGTCAGACATCTCCCTCTTCTCCTATCTTACAAGGGAAGTGCCAGACTTTTCCAGACAGCTAGAATTATGTATTACTCAATTAAAGAGAAAAAGTAAAATGGTATATCTGAGCCAGCATATAACCACATACACACACTCTCTCTCTCCTTTGCCTTCTCATATCAGAAGCATGAAATCTGTTCAGCATTCCCTAACCCTGACTCTTATTTGCTTTCCAACTTCTCCAAGGACAAGCTAAACAAGAACCACTCAAGAAAAAGGAAGTAAATAGAAAAAATAAAGATGAAAAGCCATTGAAGAAAGAAGTTACAGGTTTAACCTGCCCACTTTTCTTCACATCACCCCGCTTTGCGGTCATATAACCCAAGATTCATAAGCAAATATGGCCATCCATTGCATACATCACTCTATAAATAGGAGGAGTCTCTCCAAACGCATGTGGTTCTGGGAGTGCATGCTTTTGGGAGATTAACTGACTGTTCACATCCAAATGTAAACTGCAAAAGCATGTAACAATTTTTGATGTAAAGAATTTAGTTTTCCTTTATATTAATTAAGGCTGTAACAATAAATAAGGATTATAGCAATACTGATTGGCTGGAATCTGGTAAATTTTTATCAGAATTCTACACCAAGCCCCCAGAAAAACACTGTAGCAGTTGCCTCTTCATTCTGGGCCTACAGTCAAAGCCATTAAAAAGCCAATATTTACCATCTCCGCACCAACTGTGAGGAAACTACTAAGGATTACTTTTACTTGACACAGCGATATCTTGGTTATTTGTCCACCTGGTGTCCTTATCCATCTTTTTCCCCAAGTCCTTTTCTTCTAAGTCACTGCCATGGCTGAGAGAGTGTGGGGTAAGGGGAGCAGTGAACTTTTAGACTATCTTTCCATACAAATAGAACATGCTGTGTATGCCTCTGTGAAGTACAGTATTAATCCCAGTTGCGCCATAAAATATATATGACTCACTTGAGCCTTGTTCTCTAGTGAATTATGAACTATTATATCACTCATGGGATCAATATTAAGTCTCTTAAGAGACTATCACCTTTCCTTGGATTTTTAATATAAAACTTCATTGAAACCTACAGTGGTTGACAGAAGAGACTTCTGATGGTGCACATTAAATCTATTTCTTTTACAGCTTCATTCATTTAGCTGATATTTGCCTCAGAATGCATTATTTCACATGTAGCATAAACATAAATTAGTGTGTAAGGGAGGTAAATATTTAGCAGATATTTTATTTACTAAATCTGATTAAACATATATTTCATCACTGAGCAGAAAGATTTTTACACATTTAAAAATTTATTTCTGTAGTAAGTATCCAATTAATAGGGTTTTAGCATGCAGACAGGATTTGTATTTATTGAAGAAAATGTGTTCTCATTATACTTTTATTCTCATGTTAGATTTATTGTGGGCTCCATTATAATTTATTTTAGTGGCTCAGTTTTCTAATTCTTTATATTTACATGTCTCTTTCAACAAAAAAAATTATACATAAATAATACCTGACAACACTTTGCAGGTTCTCTCTATTTGTATGCTTTAATTCTCTGAGCATCTTGGAATGGAAGTATTGTGAACTACAAAGGAAATCTCTATGTGATCTCTCTTACATGAAAAATTATCACTTTTATTTCCTTCTCTCTCTGCCACCCTTTCCAAGTTCCAGTTTACAGTACATTAAAGCATGCAAAGTAATGGTACTGAAGTCAAATATCATGCGGCATTCCAAGTGGAAAGACTTGCTAAATACAGTTTCATTTTAAAACCCACTGTTGTCATTAAGTATCATTGGACAGCTTTCTTTCAGATGCATTGCAGCAGATAGCTTTCTTCCTATTAACCACTACATTTAATTTTCCATAAGCTTTTTAGTTTGCCATTTGAGACGTGTTTTATGTGCATTTTCCTCTGTTATTATGCAAACCTCTGCTGCAAACAATGCTAATAAACTGAAGCTTTTCAAAATCCTTAACCCAACCTGCTATAGTCTCCTCTACATGCTGTTTTTTCTGCAGTCTGGGGGCTTGTTCTACAGCAAGATTGGCCTGTCAGAACCCCAGCACATGTTTTAAGGAATAGAAGATGCAATACTAAGCAAGCATTCCCATGCACTTTGCTTTTCTCACTTTGCTTCTTGTAACAATGAGATCAGACTAAGAGTTGTATGCAGTAGTTTCCTCAATTCTATGAACGGCAGGATAGCTGGCCAATACAACCCATAGCACAGCTTCAGTTCCAAATTTAATACAAATGAGCCTGATTCTGATCACAGTTACATGGCACAAATCCAGTGTAATCCCATGGAAGTCAATGGAATTACTCCCATGCAAAACCAGTATAAGTGAGTGGAGAATCAGGACCAATATTATGCAGTGGATTTTTCTTTCATTCTTCAATGTACCCTCTGCTGGGGGAAAAAAAGTGACTTCATGTTAGATATCAAATCTAATTATGCCTGTTGGGCCAGCCCAGGGAAATGTCAACAGTGCATTGTAAGTGCTAATTGAGGTGTCCATGCTCTGCAGTAGATTTGGGATACAACATCCTGGACCGGTGTGATTAAGTATGTTTTAGAATACTGTACTATAATGAGCTTAGTCTCCATGGAAGAGGCACAGCTTTCCTGTGCACAATTCACGCTGCATTGGTCAATCCGCACACCACTACGCTAGTCCTATTTAAAGAAAGCTGAACATGTTCACCCTTGGCCAATGGTAAAGACAAGCAATCTTCTTGTGGCCCTGCTGCAAGGTAACAGGTAGAGAAAATCCAAGGAAAGAACAGTAGGTTAAAGTCAATAAAGACAAAATACAAATCTGTTCATCATGTATTCCTTTGTTTAAGTCAGAAAGCTACATGAAATATTATTCTTATGAGAAGTAACATCTCTGGGACCAACACAGCTACAACACCACTGCAAACAAATCTCTGAGAATTGTAAAGCTTGTCTAACATATTGTTAAGGGATAGGTGTGTCACTACATTTTTTTGACAGCTACATCTGTACTCACTGACAATAATATTAATCCAGCCCTTTTTAAGGCTTCTAAGGACAAAAAAGTATGTCCCTGTATTGAAGCACAATCATAGGATCTGGCCATACTGGAGCCAACCAACCGAACAGTGACAAGTCTCCAAGGATGTCTATGAGAGGCATGGTCACACTGACTAAGCATTAATTGGTCAAACTGTGTCATCTGCAGCACAAGAAATAACTGAAGTCCAAGCACAGGTAACGTTAATTTGCAATGCTGTACTAGCAAAACAAATGCAAGGGGATCGGATTATTCTAGCTAAGTATATGCGGACACATAGAAAATACCACCTTTAAAGGCAGAGTGTTTTCTTGTTTCATCTCCATGCAGTGAAAGAGTCTTTTAATCCATTAGACTATACATATAATATATGGCCATTTTTTGTCATCATTTAGGTCTCACCACAGATTTTCATATAGTGCAGGTGAATTGTGCTACTCTGTATTGTCAGTTACATTGCGTTAAATCAATAATCTGCTTTAACCAAATCTGTACATCTCTAGAATACCTTTACCTCTTCCAGAGGAAAGGGGAGAAAGTACAGTGCAAAAGGTTAGTAATAGACTGAAACAAACAAGTTACATTGCTGAGTTCTAAAATATTGACCATATTCAAAAACTGAGGTGAAATGGTTAAAGAAAAACCTGAGAGAGTTTCATGTGTGAGCCTAGGCTAGGCCTCATGTGTTTCCTCTTTTTACCACCATTACTAATTCAGAGAATTGGTCTATAATCATTCTATATCCTATTTAAACCAATAGACTTTAATAACTCCAGATTAAGCTATAACAATGACAATCTTTACAAAATATATGATGAAATCTCACAAACATTGTTTCAACAAAGGGTTATCCTGGTTCCATAAAAGGATCCGGAGTAGGCAATTTCAAAAAGAATTTAAATATTCAAATATATAATTTGCATCATTTAGGCATAACAAAATCTGTAATTTACTAAGTGTGCTAAAATATGTAAATAAAGGACATTCCATGAGAGACACAATTCAGAAACTCCGGATGCAGGAAAAGGATTTGTCAAGCTATTCTCAGCAACAGCATCCTGAGTTTGGTTGACTGGGGAATCTTCTTTTTCAGTACAGCATCCTGAGGGAGTAGTTCCATTTCTTTGTGCCTCACTGTGCATATTCATAAAGACCAGTGTAGGTTATACAACTGAATTGTTAATGGTGATAAGTAGGTGTTTCAATATGGCCATGTGTGAAATATGTGATAAAATGTATGCTAAGCAGCCCACCCACTCCAGGTGCCTGTATGTAACCACATGGCCACGCAGGATCCTATGCAGGATGTTTTGAACTCTATGGTAAATATAAGGGCAAATCGAGGATATTTTCACATAACTACAAGGGCTCAAAAAGAGCTCTAGAATTCACACAAGTATATGCAGTCATTATCAAATCATAGGCAAGTATATCTGCATCTAAAGCTATATTTTATATATGAGAGATGTATCATTACTAGATATATCTAACCTAGATCTAGATAAGATATATATAGTCCATGTAAATCACTGTATATATACACATGCACCGTATCATAGATAAATAAACGTATACTTGTCACTATAGACAGAAATTGTGCGTATTTTCTGCTTGCATTTAGTAGAAAATTAGGGGGGAAAAGTAAAAACTAAATATTTAAGCTATCAGCACCTGTCATATAGTATCTGTGCTCAACCACTTTTGATTTACCAGTAGTTCTCATACTCTAACCAACTTCATTAAAGAACAAAAGTAAAGTAATAAGTCATTTCACACTCTGTCTGACCATTATACAATAATACCAAGATTTCATGCAAGGGTACAACATTATGCCCATCTGCAATCACAGTCTCTTTGCAAAAATCTCAATTCACACTTCACATGCAGCTAACCTTGTTACCATCCCTTGCTAAATCCATCAGTGTTGCAGCTGCACGTCTTCACAGCCCAACATCTTAAAATTCATCACTTTGACACCCTAGCATCACCACAGGTCAAGCTAAAGGAGCCAGCCAAGAATAATTAAGGGGCACCCAGATGTTTAGTTTACTTCTATCCATCCTTTCTTGGAATCGGCTGTGTCGTCTTGCTTTATACGATAAAGATCCATGTAATGTGATTATCTGAAGGGGATGAGACCTAAAACAAATTTCAGATTTTTTTTTTAAAACAAGTATAGCTCTTTGTAGCTGGAATTTGAACAAGAAGCGCGATAATGAGTAGGTTGAGGGAAGGAAAGGTGTTATCTCATTAAGGTAATTATGAAGACATCCCCACCATTACATCGGTTTGAAAATGTGGCAATTAAAGCGCCCTACATGGGCTCCTGCAGACAAGGGAACAAGACAATTCTCTTGGAACTTCTGTGTTACGGTTAATGTGTGTCATGTAAATGAAAGGGTAAGAGATTGCTGTAGAACGCCTCTCTCTTTACCTGAATTTAGTGCTAGGCAGCTCTGGCAAATGAAGCCCTCCCTTCAGCCACAGCACAGAAAGCGGCTAGGCAAGCCCCATCAGGTGTTTCAACCCTCTTCTTACCATACCCTCAGTAGGGCGGATCAGCCTCCATGCCCATTTAGCCTTGATCTCACATGTTGGTGGTTGTGCTGCTCCACTAGGAAATGGAGCCCACTAATTCATTTCACATCTACTAACAGCTTTCAGATGACGATGACTTTTGGGCAGTGCTGAATGCAAACCAGTGACCTAGCGATGAAAGGCTCAGCTAGCCCATTACCAAGCTGCTGAGTCCTTCTGTAGCCTTTCACCAGTGTGCCCTAGCCTTGGTTCTTTACTCGGTCTAAACGAAGGCTCCATGAAATGTCACCAACATGCCTGTAAAAACAAAATTCACATAAGCCACATTTTCTTTTGCAATTCCTGTTGAGACACATGCAATACAAAACAGCATCTAAAATCATTGTGCTCATGTGTGCTTGCAACTATTTAAGTCAAGAATCCCTTGCACTCGCTTTTCTTTTGATATTGCTCACTTCGCATCATATTCAAAGTACCAGCAACGTTCTTTGCTGTTATAAATGTCTAAGGATGAAACCCTGAAGTCAGTGGCAAAACTCCCATTGACCTCAAAGGGGCCAGGGTTTCCCCTAAGTATCCTTTGCATGAAAAGTGACTGAAGAATTGTGGGAAGGACAAAGATGGCATTCGTTCCACAGGCTTTAATTTCCAACAAAGCCATATTTAAATACAAAGAAGTACCTTAGTTTTAACCCTACACTTTTAGCTAATGGCAGCAGACCATTAAATTAACAATTTTTATATGTCACCTTAAGGTTTGCTTTTTAGAATCGTTAGGTTTTACAAGATGGGTCACTTGACCCATCCAGAGAAGCCATCTATGTAAATTATGGCCATGTAAGTGCATATGCTAAAAATGTCTCTTTGTATATTACAGAACTTTCCATTCTTTCCACTTTGGGTGTCACCTTTTGAATCCACTTGAATTAATGACAGAGTCTGCCCCTCCCCATGTGAGCTCTAAGTATCTAAACTGCATTTACCCAAACTAGAGTTCTCCTTATGCCTCATGTAATGAGGTGAGGTGGTCCATTCTCATTGACTTTTAACCTGATAAATATCTTTTGGTGAACAACTGCTCTAGGAAGGTGACAATTCCTGTGCCTTCTAGGAGTACAATTCCTCCACAGTAGCCAGGACAGGTATTGTGCAGCAGAAAGAAATGAGTCCTGAGAAACAGTGTCTGTTACCCAGTAAAGATAGAGTTCTAGGGTGGATATAAGGTGAGGCCTTTACCAGTAGGAACCAGGCCTGGCTGTCATTTCATTCAGCCTGTTCTTCAAAACAAAAAATATTTCTGTAAATCCAGGATTCATGGCCATTGAAAAGAACAGAAGGAATGAACATTAATGAGGCTTAGGAATAAGTGCATGTGTAATGGCAACATGGGCCAGAAACAGAGCCTGAAAAAGTTTGTATTATTCTGTAGTACACCTTGACTGAATGCAGCCTGGAGTCATGGTTACTCAGTGGAAGAGAGGGGTTTTCACTGACCAAAGCACATTTTTGAATATAGATTTTGTTGGAGAGTAAGCTCTGTTGCAGATCAATCCATAAAGAATCATGATAATACTCATCATCAATTAGAACTGTAATGATTTGGAATAGAAACTAGAAGTAAGTGACTCTCCTGTAATTAACAGATGTCAAAGCAAAGCAAGTTATTTTTGTCCCTTTGAAATCTCTGTTAATTTTGGGGACATGCGTTTGTAAGTTTCCATTAATAGAACGGCTTGTGAAAAATAGGCCATATGAATATGAAAGTGATATTTTTATGTGATGAGGGCTCTGTTAGAATATATTTCCAACTAGTAATTTTGCTCCAGCTAAAGCCACAGTTGAGAATTTTCCATCCAAACAAATTTCTGATTCTTTAGTCAATAACAGCAGACAGCAGGTCAGATCAAAGTTCAGAGGTCATATGTAGGCATATTTCTGAAAACAAGTCAAACTATAAACAGAAGGTTTGGCTTCTGCCTGCCAATTCCTGAACAAAATCGTTAGCACATTAGGATCATTGCTTACTTACCAGGCAGTTTCATGTGAAGATGCTATGGGATTAAGTTATACTTTGATTCCACAATATAAAACCTTACCAAAAGTTTGGAACTAACCTTGCTGGTTTTATACCACTTCTGTGGGATTATCTGAGTATAGGAGAAAGGATCTGGCCCCTTACTTCTTCATAGAAGTTGTCCAGATGCCTCAGGGGGGCAACATCTAAGCCATTGATTTAAATTTAGTCTTTTTCACCAACTAGTGAGAGGGGAAATGGTTTGGCAACTCTCACAGATCACATAGAGACCTTGGTTTATGGCATAATACAATGAAAATAAAACATATTTAATCCTACACCTAAAAGATTATACACAATCCATGCTTCATCACCACAAGATGATGCATTATTACACTAGGGTATGAGGGAAATTGTCATCCTTTCTACAAACCACCTAAAATAGTTCAATATCCACCCAATGTCTGCTACCTTGGAATTTTTTAATAACAAATGATCCATTATCATTGCATTAAATCTCTAACACAATAAGGATTAGTTCAAAAGATGATTTACAAGGTACATTGCTACAGAGGTGTCATTTGAATGTTGGCAAAGGAAAGCACTGGAAAGGGGAGAAAATCCCAACGATTAAAAACAACAGTTAGGTTTTTCAATGTGATGCTCTGATTCATAATCTATATGTAGGCTGTATTTAACATAGTGTATTCACACCTGCTGTGTAAACCAAAGTGCCAGCAAACATCTCTTGATCATGACCGCTAGTATATTCCTGACTGCCCCAAAGCACACAACCTCTTCAACTACCGATGTTAAAGAGCTGCTATAGACTTTATTGGCCAACCCAGAGAATGCTGCAGTAACCCCCAAATATAAGATCAAGGACTCAGTATCAGAAGCACTGAATTAACTATTCTTGGGGAACCTCCCCCAATCCCATCCAGTGAAATCATCCAATCCATTCTTGTTCTGAAAAAATCTGTCACCATATTGTTTTCTTTAGTTTCCCTACAGAGATGGATAATCTGATAATCAATGTAGGTAATAATTAACTAGTGTGCAGGAACTGCTGCTGTACTGCCTACCTCGAGAACAGAGGCCGGTAACAGAGATATTTAATGCCAGAAAAGAAAGGAATCCTACACAAAAGGGCCTGATTGCAGGAAAACTCAGACATAAATCAACTGGCAAGTTTGGGTCAGCTGGGCAGGATGAAATGCTCTACAGGCATTTTTTGTATTTATATTTCTTCAAAACAAACCATGCAAATCCCAACCCCACATGCGCATTGAAAGAAACTGATTGATACGTTTTGGCTAAATGAAGGTGGAAAAGGACATCTCCAAAGAAATATTGGACCAGATTCTAATCTCAGACACACTGGTGTTAATCCGGAGTGACTTCATTGGCGTCAGTAGAGTTAAACCCCAGCTTTAGAACTGAGATCAAAATCTGTTCCATTTTCCTTTCCTATAAAGTGTGGGGGGAGGGGGAATGTGATGAGTAACACACGAAAACGCTAAGATTTTTCTGTCTCTAGCATCTATGATTTCATCCCATAACAAAGTGAAATAAACAAACTGATGAGGAGTTTAAAGAGAGATCAAACACAAACAAAGCGAAGGGATTTTTCGGATAACTCAACCTCTTTTGTGGCTTCTTTTTACTCTAATTCTTTGAGTTAACGATATATGAGAAGTTTTTAAAAATAATTTTGATCTACAGAGGTCCTTGTGTTGCGTATCCGGACAGCAGAGATTTGGTTGAAAGCGTGAATGAGTGTTGCTTCGTTTATGTTTTGATCGTGAATCAGACAGTTTTGATCGTGGAAGTGAAAACACGGATGGTTTTATAGCAAATTGAGTCTGTTTGAGATTGAGCTGCCGCTTTATTTCAGATCTTCATAATCGTTTGCCACCAACTTGTATGAAATCGTCTTTGCCTAAGAACTTATTAAACAGTGATGGTTTAACTTGATTTATGACTGAGAACTACTTACCCAGAGATCTTTCAAATTACTTGCACTGATCTGAAGATTTTGTTCTTTGGAATGTGACCCTGTTCGGACTTAACAGCTAATCAGGAAATGCTACAAGAGAGCACTTTGTAAAACACACACACACACACACACACACACACACACACACACACCCCGAGAATAATAACAGCTCCTGTAACTTCAGAGCCTCGGACCCAAGCGCGCGGTTGCAGTGACCGCGCCGGCCCTAGGAGCTGTCTCTGGTGCTGCAAGCGGCTTCTCCACCGCGCACCGCAGAGCTGGCGCTGAACAGGACAGAGATCCCTGGGGGTGAAATGCAAACACAGATGTGCCATCTCAGGCTAGGGAAACACAAGAGCCGCTCTGCCGCGTGCAGCAAATTAAAATGTCTCCCCGGTTCCTTTGCACGATAACTGAAGGATGGGCTCTGCTATTACAGGGCCCTTCTGGCCCCTAGGGAAACTCCCCTAAGTCCGTCAGAGCTTTGCGCTGTTGGCCGGCAGGATAAGAGACGAGGGAGCGCAGCTCTCCTCTCTGCCTCAGCTGGGGTGCCGGTGCCCAAGGCGGGCGCGCACATAACACTCACGTTTGAGGCGTGGGAAGGGAACGCGTTGAGCCTTCTCAGGTGTCAGTGGTAGCAACTGAGAAAGGCCCCTCTGCAGGGCGCCAGGGTCTAGCGACTGACCCAGTGTCTCCAAGCGGGAAATAGCCGTTTGGGGGAACAGGTCCCTGGGCAGCACCGAACCTCTTGGAGCTGGGATGCCACAGCAAAGCATGCTCAGAGAATAGCCCGGTCGTGTGTGTGTGTGTGTGTGTGTGTGTGTGTGTGTGTGTGTGTGTGTGTGTGTGTGTGTGTGTGTGTGTGTGTGTGTGTGTGTGTGTGTGTGTGTGTTCGTTCGCCCGCACTCACTCACTCGGGGGGAGAGGCCAGCCTGTTCCTGGGACAGATTCAAAACAAAGATTAATTGCAACGGACAGTTAGATAGCATGCAAGTGTACAGAAATTCTTTGAACCCACTTTCTGTTTATATACCTAATGGGTAAACGCTAAAGCATTTTGAATTGCAAATGGTTAACATAAGGGATGGCGTTCTGCTGCCAAAAGATTGTTTTTAATCAAATGGCTATGCGAGAACAAACTTTGGCTGAATACGGGGGACACCTCTGAAATTGTAAAATATTTATTTAACTGGGGGAAGCAGGTTCTACTGGAGCAAAATAAGTTAGTAGTTGACTGGAAAATATTCCACTAGAAATGTACAAATGCCAACAAAAAATTAAAGAAAACTAATTTTCCATCATGTCCTCGCTATTTTCGGAAGTGAACCAAAAAAGCAAAAAGATTTACATATCTATTGGGTGTATTTGCTGGAGGCAATGAAATCAAAGCAACAATCTTTCCTTTGCCAGCTCCTTGGAAATCAATTATTTTACGCAGGCGATTGTTAGTCAAAAAGAAAGACCAACTTTGCACATTCACAACATTGCGCCAGGACTTTTTGTACTGGTTGATTGAATTTAAATGAGTGCGCATCTGTAGCTTTTAAAACATGTAACTGAGTCCTTTCTTCTAATGAAAGCCTATTTTAATTAGCTTCAGAAGCAAGCAAATGCTTCTAATGAAGTGATATGTTTCATAATTTAAACAAGGAGCAATCAAAATTATCAGCAAGTGCGCATTTAAATGTAACTTCAGGCATGCTTTTGTAACATTTGGAAAAGCGAAAGAAATGTTTAGCTTAAACCGTAGCTATTCCTACTCAAATCCTGCTCCCTTTACACACACGGAGAGAGGAAGGCGAGCAGGATTTCCCTTAAAAGTACATTTCACAAGTTGTCTAACATTCCAAAAATAAAAAATGAAATATACATTCAAACACATTTCCTAAGACCCAGCAGCAAAATAATCTTTCTTTTAAAAAATGTTTCCTTTTTTCTAACCAAATGTTTTTAAACTTTGTACTAGTGAAATCCTGAGGTGAGAGAAATACCAAAAAAAGTTTAAATAAATTAAAATGCGATGAAAACTGGTATGTGAATTCTACCATAACTTTCCTGCTCGAACCATGTCATTTTGAAAGCCCAGCTGACTCGTTTCTGCGGCAGAGAAAGGACAACTCAGGTAACACACGCTATTCTGTCTAAAAAAATTTTTCCCCTTTGTTACTTTCAGAATTGGTGTGGGCAAACGTGAACACAACGAATGATTGGGGTTTTTTTAGTAATATTAATGAAGCAATTGAATCATCTCGAGCTGGTTTGGCTCGGCTTTAAATTAGCATTATTTTAAACACGAAACGAGTCTTGGCTTTGCACACTTCCTAGGACACTAGTTCATTCTAATGTGTGCTCAGCTAAAGGGCTCTTTAGGGTAAATGTAATGGCCCGAGTCCCAAATTACTGGGAGCCTGTTCCTAGTCCTAACACTAAATGATGGGGGGTCACTCTTATTAATTTCTAAGACCTAGTAAGAAAGGACTCGACTGAGTCTGTCGCCTAAGCAGGGCTGCCGCTCTGTATAATGTCGCTGGCCCCTGCACAGACGCTGGGTAATTGTCAGAGTCCGCTGTGACAAGGGCAGAAAATGAGGTAGGCGTTTCCGAGCCCTCTCTCCCCTTTTGTTAGATCAAGGCCGAGGTCAATATGGTTTTAACGCACATTTATTAGCAGAGAAATCAGCAAACCATTCGCTAATTAGCAAAGCCCAAATAAATGTGCCCGCGGGCTCTTTCTTTGGAGAGTAAACGCACAGCGCCGAGCCAGCCCGGCGCAGCCCTGGGAGGCGGCCAGAGCACGGGGCTTGATGAATGTTTTATAGGTAATTGCTGTATATCTTTCCAATTGCAGGGGGGGGGCGTGTTGTGTTCACCTCGGAAGGCTGGGGCTGGCTCGCTCTGAAGGCTGCTAAAGGGAGGCAGGCGGACAGCGGTAGCCAGGCTGCAAATTACAACCTGTGACTGGCCGCCGCTCCCTGCCTCTCGCAGGGGCTGGAAGAAAGGCGAGCATTTGGGGTGTTTACCTTCACCTCGTTTCAGTTTTCCTAGGTTACCTCCCCAGGCCCGCTCGCAAGGTCAGCAGCTCTCTGCACGTCTCCCCCTCCCTTCCCCCCACTGCAGAGCCTCTATTGGCGCTTGGGTTTAGTCAGGTCCATAGCTGGCACCCCCGCACCACAGCGGAAACGTGCCACTGAGGCGGGCTCAGCCCCGAACGCAGGGCTGGATTTAAGGGCGCTAAAACAAAAGGCAGGGCGAGATTTAAGTGGGCTCAGCCGGCGCGGCTCCGGCTGAAGCGTGAAACTGGCTAGGAGAGAGAAGATCAAAGATCTGGAAGGTTTTATGGGCTCGATCTGGCTTGATTCTCTCTCTCTCCTGGCTCCTAATTGCTCACAGTCAGCCGCCTCGCGCTTGCTGTCTGTCCTGCTCGCTTCTCCCGAGCATTCTGCTGCTCTGGAACAGCTGCTAGGCCAGGGACCACATTCCTGTTTCCCAGGCATCAGGCCACCCAACCTTGCAAGCCATTCAGTTTCCTCATCAACTTCTTAAATATTCAGGAAGGGGAGAACGGGAAAAATACAGAGAGAGAGAGAACAGACCACAGCTACCACTTGAAACCGCCGCGAAATGATCATTTCAAAAGCATCTGTCTGTCCCCCATGCAGCTCCGGAAAGACTGAATCCCGCAAACAAAAGAAATCACCATACTATTGTCTTAATCATCAGCTTTTTAAAAAAAACCACTCGACGATGTTTAAACTAAGGGCTCGGGTAGCAGTATCTGGAGGGAGGATTTTAAAAATATAGAAACCAAACATAAAAATCTTACAGATCATTGAACAGTGGCCCTAAAACGACGGGCTGTTTTTCGGACCCGAATTTCGTGCATCAGTTAACTTCAGTAAAATTAGCTTACTTAGATTTCCACTTTTTGTTACAAAAAGATAGTTTATTTCTTGTTTCTTTCTTCTTTTTTTTTTTGTAATTTTCAGTCACAAAAAAAATCTATATTTTGTCACCTAAGCATTTATTTTACTGAATTCAAAAAGACATGAAAAGGGAGAGGGGGGAGAAATCATGTATTTTTTTAGTAAGGTATATAAGTGAATTTTTGACAACATATAATAAATATGATATATCACTTCGCACTCAGTCTGTTCAAATGTACATTTCCTTTCAGATTACGGAGCATGCCACTTTTCGGTAAGAAAAAAGGTCATGAGAAATCAGTGCAAAGTTCTCCGTTACCCCTGGTCTTCCGCGCGGTTTGTTCTTTGTATCCCTCTGTCCTCCAGAGTCTCTGCTGGCTCAGGGCCGGCTCCCTCCCTCCCGCTGTCTCTCCGTCCGACCTCCTGGAGGTTTGTTCGATGGGTTTGTTTGTTTCACTTACTGGATCGGCTCTGGGTTCATGGTTCAAAAGTCCCTGCTCTGATTGAATCGTCTCCGTGGCTGGCTCTTGGCTGCCTTCAGAAGCTCCTGGCCCCCTTTCATCTCCCCCTCAGTTGCTCGGCTCCTGCTTTTGGTGGCCGGTTTTTATTTGGGGGGAGGGGTGGGGGCTAGTTGCTGGGACAGCGGTGAGCTCTCACCGGGGGTGCGGGGTACCCGGGATAGGGTTGGCCAAGGGGTTGAGCGCGGGCTGACCCCCGGGCCCCAGGCCGTGGATGAGCACGCGGGGCACCAAGGGCCGCTGGAGCTGAGGGTGCGGAGCTGGGGGAGTCCGGTACATGCTGCTGTACATGGCCGCCGCCGCTGCAGCCGCTGTCGTGCTGTCCATGCTGCCCAGCAAGCTCGGGTGGTAGAAATAGGGAGAGGGGAACATCCTCTGGAGAGCGGAATAATTCCCAGCTTCGGCCAGCAGCTCCAGTCCCACCGCCGTCTGCCGCTTCCACTTCGTCCTGGAAGAGAAGGAGCACACAGGTCCAGAGCTAGCACGGAACCATCCCCCTGCCATGGCTGCTCGGTTTCGAGGGGCCGAAGGAGTTCCCCGGGGACGTGAACCCCAACTCCTACTTGTCCTGGCCCTTCTCCTTCACCACCACCCCTCCTCTGCCACCAGAACGTCTGCTCCGCCAGTCGCTAGAGCGCTGGCAAACAAATCAGTGGGGAATCGAGCCCCGGTTCCCTGGGTTTAGCCACACGCACCATGAACTAAAATGGAACCCACGGGACAGTCCCCCCTTCTCTTTGCAGGCTTCCAGGAGCGCGACTTTCTAAAATCGCAGGTGTCGGTGCCTTCAAACTTTGCAGTGTCGCGGAAACAGGGATTCATTGGTCCTGCATCCGAAAAACTGAACTAAACAAAAAATCAAACCGTTCGTGGAGCATAAAGATGCAGGGAAATATCGAACAAAGAAAGGAGAAGTGCTTTCAGCTCCAGATGGCAAGACAGCAGAGATCCCCGTTATAAAAAGATATTGACTAGTAGTTTGGCAGAATGTTTCTAGCGGCACACACGGTATTTTCACTCTCCTGACACAATATTTCAACCATTTTATTTCCTGGCCTTTCCCCCCCCCCTCGCGAACCCCTCCCTTTGCCAAGCCCCAGCGAAATGCCTTGTGAGATCTGAGCTGGTGGTTACACACACACTGCAATCCCGGCAAAATTAATAAACATGGCGCCCTGTTTAGATTGGATACAAATGACACTAATGTTTTCCGACAGAATTAGGGTGGCTGAAACCGTATGTAATGAGACAGAAAATTATGGCAAAGATGACAACTGGACGTAGTTTTCCAAACCTAGTCAGCTGCGATTAGAATACACATACAATTGCCTCTCTGGCTTTACAACGCGGACAAATGGAAACCGAGCACATTTTTTTTAAACCAACACATTTTACAACTTGATTTCCTAGTCACTTTCCTAACATCACACACGGAGAAATCCTTGCAAACGCCGTGATTTCCAAACGGGCTACGGAGGCATGCCAAGAGCAACACTGCATAATGAGATTTCAGTGGGATTTCTTTCCCAGTGTGTTCCTGGGACACAGGAAGAATAATATGTCCCCAGTTTTGTAATCAAGATTTGCCCATTATTTATTCATGTGTGTTTTCGTTCATATTGAGATGCTCTGCTTTATTAATTAGCCATGGCTCAGACTACTTTGTTGACTAGATTGTCAAGTGCAGGCAATCTGTACAGGCGCCTCCATGGCTTTTCTTGGCCTTTCCTTGAGAACGACAGTAGCCAATAACACTAGATTTTTATTTCGCAGTTTACTTATTGACTTTATTATCGTTCCTGTTACCTGTCCATTTAATTTATTTTAGGCACGCTGCTACTCCCTTTACTCTAGCAAGGGCAAGGAGTGAGTGTGTGTGTGGAGGGGTGGGGGTTGTTCCTTTATGAAATCTACCAACAGTCACAGATGGAAGTGGCCGGTGTTTGCTTTCCCTGATCAGATCTCACTGATATTGACTAGAGAGGTGGGAGTGTTTCTTCCCCCGGCCTTCAGACCGTTTAGCTCAGACTATCTGAGCAGCAACTCTGTTTTAGGGGCTTTGGGGAAATTGTTGGGGGTTATTGGGGGGGGGCGGAGATCCTTGACTCTGCCAGCCTCCCTTACCTCCGGTTCTGGTACCAGGTTTTGACCTGCGTGTCGGTCAGGTTGAGAGCCGCAGCCAGGTCCATGCGGTCTTGCACGCTCAAGTACTTCTGCCGCTCGAAGCTCCTCTCCAGCTGATTGAGCTGATGGTCCGAAAAGGCCGTCCTCGCCTTCCGCGGCTTCTTCGCTCGGACTGGGGGGCTATCCCGGCTACTTGTAATCTCCCGGTCGCCTTCTTCTTTCGTCCCTAGAAACAATTCACAAGCACAACACTAGAAACAGGGTCTAAAGCAGCAACCCGAGGAGAGGCGGCTCGGGGTCTGGGACTCGGGGCAAAGTCGATTTCTTTACAGAGTTGATTATCATCTGACTGCTGCATTCGGGACTCCAAGGAAATCCCTCAATTTAGCTGATGCCTTTTCGTACCTACGTGTCTAAATGGGTTTGACAGGAGGGTCTGGCGATTTCTCTCTATGCGGCCGACAAACAGTCCCCCTTTCCGGGGTAAGGTTTTTCCCCTTTCAGGTGCACTTGGGGTAGGTTAAAGCAAAGTGCAGAACAGCGAGCGCATCAGACAGGATATGTCACCCAAGCACCAAGTTGAGCTCAAATTGCTGAGCACGTCGTGGTGACAGCGCTAAGATTTCCGGATTCTATTTGTCAACTTTGGTTTTTTTGCTGAAATGCTGGGAAATCGATATGTCAATCCATCTCCGTTTGTACCAGTTTTTTGCAGCGCTCCTTGATCTTCCCTGCAGGAAGAACAATAATCTCTCTAATTGACCCACTGGGGAGGTTGGTGCACAAAAAATCGCCAGACCAGACTGTACATCTGTTTTGGGCACTCTTATGCTAATGTTAAAATAGCAAAATGAATGGCACACATGAGCGTCTTTCTATTATTCATCGCATAACATTGCAAAATAGGTGAATGGCGTAAAATTAGGAAAATGTGTCCTCTCACCGCATAGTTTAAACTGTGCCTCGTGCAAAGCCATTTTGCAGAAAGCAGAGAATCCTTCGGCATTAAGGAAAAGGCTTTTCAAAGAGCAGCTATTTTCTTATATATAACCCCACGCCCATACACACGCGTATATATGTATATTTAAATCAGGAAATATTGCACTGTTGCAGCTTCCGTAGGCGTACACAATTCGTAAAAGAGAAATATCCCATCCCAGCATAGGAAAAGACTAAACATGTAAAAAGCCTTCTAACGTGATCTAGTGAAAAGTTCTTATCTACTTTTAGGTCTACTTGGAAATTTGTCCTATTAATTAAGTGCTGCTAAACCTCTGTGCTTGGTGTTAGAAAACATGCGAACCATTTAAACGAATTAGCATTTAAAAAATAAATGCATTCAAATTTTAAAAGAAACAAACATTCAAATAATTTTTTTTCGCCAAACAGCTAACCTAAAAAAAGAGGGGCGCCCCAGCAAGAGAAAAAAAGATTTCTCCACGGATCTGATATAAAAAAAAGAGACAATAATGTAAAGAGGATTGGATTTGACTGGGTTTTGGTGGGATTTTTTTTGTTTTGTTTTGTTGTTGGTTTTGGTTTTTGTTACAGCTTCTGAAATATCAGAAGTGCTGCCAGGGAATTGTATCGCTTCCCATAGCAAATTGTGTACAATACTGATCACTGGAGAGTAATACCGTAAGGTTATTATGAATCAATAGCATTAGTGTTATTAGGAATAAAAGTGAAACCCTATCACGACAGGGGCTGCTCAAAAGCCACGGCGGAAGCGGTGGAGGCTGCGGGGGTAACATACTCACCGTGGCATTTGAGATCATTCTGCGTATCGTCGCGTTTGTCTAGTTTGGTTTTGCTGTCCTCCTGCTCTAGCTTTGGCCTGAAGCTCTCGTTGGCTGCGTTGCCCTCTTGTTTTGGGGTGTGGTGGGGAGAGGAGACACTGGTGCTGTAAGGTGCACAAGCCGCCAGCGGTTTGCTGTCGCCCAGAATGTCTTTAATTAGAAAAGAAGAGGTGGAAGTCCTGGGGGCAGAGTTGCCCGAGCCCAGCTGTTGTTGCTGTTGGGGGGATTGCTGCAAACTTTGTTGCTGCTGTTGCTGCTGCTGCTGCTGCTGGGTGTGATGGACATGGTGATGCTCTTGCACCAGATGCTGCTCGGGGTGCTCCATGGTGACTGAGATGGGGGACGAAGGAGCCGTCCCTACTGTGTCTATCTCCGAACAAGGGGACGGGGTGGCCTGGTTTCTAAAATCCGCTGTCCTGGCATCGCTGTTTAGCTGGCGAAAGTCTCCGTTCATCATGCCGGGGCTGCCTGAACCGTTATTAGACAAAATCGTGTCTATTCCAAAGCTCGACCCGCTAGATCCTTCCATTGTGGCCATTCAGAGAGGCGCCTTCATCCCAATCCGGGGCTCGGGAGGCTCGAGTCAGCGCCACAATCGGATCAATACATAAAACAGCAACGAGAATGTCAGTGTCTTTCAAACAAACAGAAAGTGGTGGGGGGGAGGGGGGGAGGGCAGGGGGCTGGGATGGCGACAAGACGGGCTGGTGGAAGGGCAGCCACGGAACTGGGAGAGAAACAAACCCAGGCAGCCGGCAGGGGGGGGAGAGGAGGGGAAAGTGACCAGGGAAAGGACAGAGAAAGCGCGAGCGGCAGGTTCAGGTGCTGCGCTCAGACACACACACACACACACACACACACGTGGTGTTGGCCGTATTGTTCACGGGGCGCTAACGGAGCGTGGCCAGCCCGGGCTGGGTCGCCCTGCGAGGCTGCATGGCAGCGGGCGGCAGCCGCAGCAGGAGGCGGCAGGGCGCAGGGTGCCGCCGCCCGCCTCCGCCGCGGAGTTATTGAACTTTCTCGGGAAGTTGAGGCGTGGCGCAGGCGGCGGCGGCGGCAGGAGACGCGAAGCGGGACGGACCCCGGCCACTGCCGCGCTCTTCCCAGCGCAGCCCGGCTCCTCTCGGCTCCAGCGACTCCCTCCCGTGACGTCACGGCCATTGCCAGCCGCGTCCCCCCTCCGCTCTATTATAAACCCTGGGTTTTTTCCGCCATCCGGCAAACGCCCCCATTGGCGGCCTGCGCGGCCCGGGCTGACGCCGCGGAGCGGCAGCCAATGAGCGTGGGCTCTGGGGCCCTTGTCAATTTCAGCGCCGGGCTGGTCTGCTATAGAATCTCTAGGATTCCGTCTCCAGTCGGTCTCCAAATATTGTCACTGTGCGCACCGCCGCGTCACTCCTCAGCCGCAGTAGCGGTGCTAACCACCACCATTACAAATAGCAATAAAGTGCAGCGTGTGGGAAGAGAAAGAAAGAAAGAAAGAAAATGGTTTGGTCATTATTTTAAGAGGTGAGACAGTAACAGAGGGGGAGAAGATGATGGGGGAAAGGGCAGCATGGAAATCAAATGTAGCTAGCCCAGCCTGCTCACACAAATCAAATGTAGCTATCCCTGCTTTGAAACTCACACGTGCCATAGTAACTAAGAAGCGTAGCAGACCTCGAAGAGAAAATAAATGACCAGCACCCCATCAGAACATGGGCAATAACTTTCAAGGCACTTGTTTCCTGGCTTCGCCTCCTGGTGTTCTGTAGTCCCTTGGCTAGCCTGTGAGAGCAGGTGCCCAGGTTTCCACAGCACGCCAGGTTGATGGGAAAGCTTTGCATTTATTGACTACGAAATGGGGGGTTTCAATTCTGAGCTGAGCGAAAAGGCTTCTGCTCTCCAAGGAGGAAAAAATTAAAAGGAGCGAGAAGCATGTCAGGAAACTAGAAGAAGCCAGTGCAGCACCCAAAGCAGTCTCCAGTTAGAACATGCATGCCAATGAATTTGGATTAACTAATAAAGCAGAGGCACAAATGTCCTCACAGTTTAGTGACTCGGTTGCAGCCCTTCTGGCTTCCCCGAGTCCGGGGGTATTGGTTGAATTCATTAGCCCCTTTGTGCTCTCTCGGGTGTCTCTTGTTTTAGCGTTTCAGTTGGAATGGGAATAGTTACTGTCGATCCGCCTGGGACTGCAGGAAATTATTCCATTGGTTCTTCGGAGGGCATCAACTTGTGTTAATTTCTCTAGGACGACTCCAACCTGTCTCTTGTTGAATGTCAGAGTAATGGGAACTGCCAGTGACAAGACGTCGTATTACTCCTGATTAAGTACCGTGTCAACCTAATTAGCAGAGTAATTATAAGGTGCTAATGAATGATTCAAAGTTCTTTGAGTTACATTTTACTTCGAATTACCATTTTAAGGACCCTATGAATCTAAGGTAAACCGTGCTGGCATCACTGCCATGTCAGCCCGCAAGAATATATTTCTTACCACATCAAATGGCAATTAAAGTCTCCGAGCTTTTTCCTTAAGTTACATTAATTAAAAAATAATAAAGTAGGCAAAGAAAAATATATTTCAAAAATAGTACGTCAAAGGCATTTTAATTATCTATGATTCTCCCTCCCGCCCAAAAAAAAATCTTTTTTTGCCAATCTTATACATCGAAATGAGTTTAACTGACAACATGAAATCAAGGGATGGGTGGATTCACTGAGGTGGCAGAAGGCTTTTATGTGGGGGCTGCATCCTTGCCGATGGAAATAGATACAGGAAGAATAATAGAGGGATGTGAAACAGAATTAACTAACGTACGTTATTTAGAGGCGTAATGTTCGCTGATAGCGTTAGACAATGTGCTAGATGAGAGGTATTAAAGCTAAAACTGACAGTTCAATAGTTCAGTGGAACGCCACAGGGAGAAAAAAAGAAGAAAGAAAACGGGTAAATAAAATACCTGAGTCAGGTCTGAGATAATCTTCTTTGTGGACAGGTGTCTGTAGAGACCTTTCTTTGTGTGAGTACAGAAAAAGATTTGCTGTGATGGCTCTTAACTGTTAGCTGAAAGCCTCCGCTTGTTTTGGCTACCCCATCCTAGCAAGCCCCTCTTTGACAATCTCCTGCCATAGGTCAAGCTGAGCTTCATCGTAGTTATTGATGGATTGCGGGGTTAGGCATAAAGCAGCCTTAAAGGTCGGTATTTTTTATGCTATTTTATTTAATCATGAAAATTCCTGCATCAAACTCCTGAGCTAATTAATCCTATGTGCAGAAATGCAGCATTCATTCATTGTTACATCTGTCCACCAGCCCCTCTCCTCCTGGCATTTACTATTAACTGCCGAAAATATGTCACTGGATGGCAGTGATGACATTGGATAATGTTCTTTGTCGAATTGATACTTTAAAAAAAATATTGATTCAGGGCATTATTTTTAGGGATCTGAGCCATCAGCATTCCGCTGCGGTGCATTTCCTAAAGAAATGTCCGCATTAAAAGTTGGAGGGAGATTGGTTCCACCAGGGAAAACACATAAAATATGAGACTGAGTGATAGCACAACAAAAATCAATTATTCCAAATCCTTTATAAATAATTCATTTCAGATTGTTTTTGTTTTGTTTATACGCCTAAAATGACTGAAGAGTGAAAAAACGCCTATAGCACAGCTTGTGTTGTGTGGTTAGAAATGTTATTGACTAGTAATATTTAACTACGCTGGCAGAGAAATCGGAAATTTGATCCAGTGGCTGAGGAAAGGTAGAGGGGATAGCATTTATTCTGGGAAGGTAATCAAGCCATGCCAACATTTACATCTGCCCGCTTGCAAACAACCTATGTAGGATATAGTCTCTTAACACTTATTAATTACATTTTTGTGAAAAGGGAGGCTTTGATTCAAACGGCAGCCACGGAGACCTTTTAAAGCGGAGTCTGCTGTGAAGTATAGATCTAAAGAGAAGCAATGCAGTAGTTGGCTATGTAGTGATTCCTGCCTTTGGTATTAAAACAAGGCTTGTCGTCAAGACGTAAATACAACTTCTGACCATTTACCCTTCACGGATAAGCTTGAAATAAAGTAACCATTCCCATTTTTTGCAAGCTTACACGTTTTTTACAAGTTTACAGGATACATGACGATATATTTTTAATCAATTAATTCTTTTACAAATTAAAGGTTAAAAAAATCTAAGAAGAGTGGATTTAAAATTAAACATTGTTTAAAACGTATTCGACTTTTTTAAACTTTAGAGTGCTTTCCCGTGTCTAAGAACAATCTAATTCAAGGAATTATTTGCGTATTCGGTTCTTGTAGATTTGTTCGGGCCTTTATTTCTGAATTAGACAAGGCGCATATTTATGGCGTTTTCGTTGCAGTACAGAGAATGGATTGTTTAACTAAAGTATGTAAGAAGTTTTACTAGCAAAGCCAGAATTTTGACTCTGGCAGCTGTCGAGCTATCAGCATCACATTACATATATACGTCTGTCAAGTAACTAAATTCATCTTCATCTAGCTTTCTGCTAGAGAGCTACAAAGTGTAGAGACGGTTTTAATTTTTTAAGCCACTAACACATTTTCTTGTTGCAGGTGTCTAATGATTTTGGAAACAAAATATGTCTTTCACATCTCCTGTGTTTGCTTTGGTGTTTTGCCTTTGCAGAAGTTGTCTCAGTCTGCTTTGTAACTGAAGTGAACTGTGAAGGATAGCCATCTGCTTCTACGGTAGATTTTGATTCTGATGTTTTTTCTCCATTCATGTTTAATTTACACGTTTCCTTAAGTGTCCAGTTGTTAAAACCAGAATGCCTGATCTGGAAGAGAGGCAATGGCTCCTTTGTCCACTGGGCGGCGATAGGGGTTACCAACAGCTCATCTATTGTCTAAGAAAGAATCTTGGTCCAGGGAGAACAATACTTTTAGTGCTGCCTTGCTGATGTAGTTAAGATGTTCGTTGTCCCGAGAAAGCTTTATTCTTTTTTCTAATAAATCGTTTAATGTTTGTACTATGAAAAATTAAAAGTAGAGACCTTTTAAAATATATAAAAGATAAGAGAACAATGGAAAGAGAACGACCGACCTAGGGAAAATTCCCCAGAAGTATTGAAGGTTTCCTATAGAATACAAGAAGGCTGCAGCAGCAGTCGTATTTGTTCTGCTGTCTTTCTTTGCAATTTACAAAAAATATATACCCTAATTATCCCCAGGGAAATGTCTGATCTGAGATAAGATGTTACACTGGCATAATCCTTTAAATAACAATACACTTCTCTGTCTCCGGCGCAGGATTTAGAGCTTAAAGTCATGTCACCAAACAGTTAATACTTTTATTTTCATGGCTTTCTATGTTTATTCGCGTGTATATTATTGCCAAAGCTGAAATATTTAAGAGATAAGACCTAGAGAAGCATATTTAAAACTTTTGCTTGTTTGTTTCTAGGTTCGGATTTATTCTGATCCGTTTCGAAGCCATTTTCCCCTTCTCTAGTGCTCGCTTTTGCTCCCTGATGCTACAGACTGCTTTACAAAAGGCAACTCGCCCTGAAGAGAAATCTAATGGAACCAGTTGTACCAACATGGGCTAGGAAGTCAGCTGCTCGGTTAAAATACAAACCCATGTGTGTCCAAAGATCTTTTGCAAGGAGAACTGCAGACAGTTTGCCCCCACCCCCACCCCTGACTTTGTATAGTCAGGAACTGGAGATATACCATTGAAGGTTTTTCTCTTTTGACTTTTGTTATCCTCGCCCCACTCCCACGAGCTCCTTGGAGAAGTTAGGTGATGCTCGGCCTGTTCCACCCAAGCAGGATACCAGCCCTCAGACAATCACCGGGCCCGATAGTTACAACGGTTGGGGTTTGTGTAAGTGTCTCATTCCCTTTCCCTAGGAAAGGCGCCGAGGGGCTGCTCGCACGCACCCCACCCGTTGCTCGTGTCGTCTCTCGCCTTCAGAAGTCCCGTCAACCCTGCCCAGGTGCGCGAACAGCCTGGGCTGGGCCTGCTGGCAGCCGGGGGGCAGCGTGCGCCCAGGGCAGACGTGCGATCGATTTGCACCTGGCTAGGCCGGTTCGCGGCAAGGGAACCGCCCGGGTTTTGCCAGGTCTGGCGGAGCCTCAGCCCGGACCGCAGAGGCTTTGCAGACGGAGAGCGCGGCTCAGGCTCGCCCCATCCCGCGGGACCGCTCCCAGCCTCACGCGGAGGGGCCGGCGGAGTTTGCCACGTCGGGAAACCCTGACTCGGGCCGCGCTGGGCAACAAGGCAGCTCGGGAGAGGTCCCGGGGCGCGCTGCGGAGCCGCCTCTCCCTGCCTGCAGCCCAGCTCCGCACTGGCGCGGCGTTTGGTTTCGTGCCGCGGATTACTGGGGCGGGGGGGGGGGTGGAAGGGCAGGGGCGAGAAAACCCCAATCAAAGCGATGAGCGAAGGTGCCACTCAGCGGAGGAGAATTCATTCCCGATGTTAATTAACAGGCAGCTAATTAAAACGCCACTTTGAGCGCTAATCAATCGCTCTATTAAATCGGGAGCAGGAAGGGGGACACATTGAACGCTACCAGTTAGGGTATCATGGTATCGAGCGGACGGTCGATGCGGGGACAGCGGATTGCACCCTATCGATCCCTGCCCGCTGTAGCCGCGGTGTGTGGGAGGCACCGATCTGCTGCCTTCTCGGCTCCCGGCGGCCAGCAGGAGCCAGGGAGCGCTTAGGGACAAGCCCGCCTTCCCCAGGGGCACAGGCCCTGAAACGCAGGAGCCACCGAGTTACCCCACCGGAGCACGGTCAGCGTCGCTCCCAGGCGGCTGTAGGAACGGGAGAAAGTTCCCCAACTCCTCCCGCCGGCCTGTACTTTTCAGCTGCTCTTCACACCACTCTCCCCTGCCCGGGCTTTGTAGCCACAAGTGCAGATCCACGTGGAGAACAAACGAGGCCCTTAGCAGAGGACGCCCGCTGGCCAGTGCTCAGGGGCGCAGACCAGAGAGCTGCTCCTTCCAGCCTGCCGGGGCGGGGTTGTAGGTTGGGTTGCAGGGTGTGAGTGTTCGCACTTCGGGGGGGAGGGGGGTTCACTGCGCGCGCACACAAACTCCGGTCTCCGCCGAGAGCCTCCCTTCGCCCCCGGAGGGAGGTGGGGCCCGCGTCCTGGGCCCGTTGGGGAAGTTGCTGCAGACGCATTCCACGCGCGACAGAGAGCTGGGGGGATGATCATCTTCCGGCAGGAGGCCAGAGGGGTCAGGCCCCAGCGAGCCAGAAGGGACTGAGGGCTCACACACGGCCCATACTGACACGTGCAACCTGGCTGTTCCCTCCTGTGTTAGGAAACCTGCCGCTTCAACAGGCTGGGGGCTGTAACCAGACACACGCTTCAGAGACCGCTCAGCCGGGAAGCCTAAACCCCAAGTTTTACAAGCATTGTCCTTTCCTACATGATTGATATGGGTGGTTCCTCCCGGAGGGAGACCCACTTGGCAACAACAGGAGATGTGAATTTGAATGGGCGAGCCCATAACTAAGGGGTCCCATTCTACAACAAGATGGTCTGGGGAGGGAAATCTGGGCTCCTGGTTTGATATTAACAGATCAGAGTTTAAATCTACGCTGGAATATTCTGCCTTTGTCCTTCTTCAGCAAAGCAGGAAAGACGAGCGCAGAAAAAAAACGCCGCTTGTGTATATTGCAAAACTGCATCCTCATCTATTCCCGGGGGGAAGATTCCAGAGTATTAATATTTGTATCATTATTATTATCATTATTATTCAATATCCTGTGTGCACGGTTAGCACTAATTAGGCACCAGTGTCTCCCCAATGGGGGTGATGTATCCGAAGTAACGTTCTCTCTCTCCGGAGGAGCAATAGAGGGCCAGAGCAAAGGGGACGGAAGCTGTCAATCCTGTCTCCCCCTATAAGGTGCAGGACCATAGGACCCTCTGCTGAGAACCTGGACTGAGGTAGCTCGCTTCACACAGCCCTGCTGCTCCCTCGCCGCTGTGCTCAGCCAAGGCACCGATTTCAGAGTGACGCTGTGGCCTCAATAAACAGAGCAGCGCTCCCCCCATGTTCATTTACACGCGGGCCTCGCTTAGGTGCTGGAATTCGGAACAAAGTCCAAGGGAGTCTGCTCCCCACAAGCAGCTGCGAGCTGCCAGGGTGCAGCTGGTGTTGCTGTCTTTCTGGTCCCTCCCCTCCCAAACACACACTCCCCAGCCTGAAGAAGGGGCTTTCACCTCCTTCCCCGGGCACTGGGAGGCTGTGTAGGATCCTGTTGACTCAGTCACGTATTTGTAACTTCGGGGAAGGGGCGGGAGGGAAAGAGCCCCTCGTACTGTGAAATTTAACAGTCTGAACATCCGTTTATTAAAAGCTGCTGCTTGACATTTACACTGTGCCAACAGACTCTTCATAGAATCCAGGCGAAAATATATTGTACCTCCGAGTAATTGCTGCATTTGCAGGAGCAGATACAGAACGTTTCTGAGTTGGAACAAAACGCTGGGGAAAGTGTGGCAGGGCCTGGGACGAGGCGTATGAGGCCCGGGAGCTATGGGAGGG
>NC_059079.1:32487051-32569551 GCF_020497125.1 Mauremys mutica
TTTCAACCATTATTTTTACTCCTCACCCTGCAATTAAACCAATGTTTCTAAGGAATAATGGGGCTTATTGTTGTTTGGTGTGGGGACTGAAGCAATGGAGCAGCTCAGAATGTAGGTTAAGCTTTAGTTAGGCCTATACACATACCCTGCAAAGTTCTTTATCATGGCACCTGATCAGCTGTAGCTATGAAAGAGCAACGTTTTCCAGCACCCACAGCCCAGTGCAGGCAAACATTAAACAGAGAAAATATTGCCTCAAACGTCTGTTACAATGTCAGAAGCCGCTGCCTGTTTCCTTTCCCCTTCGCTTTCCATTATGAAGACCGTTGTGTGTGAAGTTCTCTTTTCTTCCCCCTTCATTCCACAGGGGATGACATGTCCAGAATGCTGGAGTTTGGAATCAGACACATGGAGTAGGCTGGCTGACAAGAGAAAAACCTTTCTTTAGGCACTACTAGCTTGGCAGTCACTAAGGCCTCACTCCTGCTTAACTTTACACACTGCAAGTAGGTCCATTAAAGCCTAAGGGCCCAAGCCTTGCGTTTGGCCAAGCTCTGCTTGGCGCAGGACCTGAGCTGGTGAAAAGGATGAAGTTGGCCTTGTGTCACCTTTACACTCCTTTCATCCCCACTGTAAATTACAGCAGTACCAGGCTTGTTCTAATCTTGCCCAAATGCAACCACCGAAAGGGCCATTGCAGCCACCAGACTGGGCGTGTTCCCAACTCTCCCCAGAATGGGGAACAGGGTTGGAAGGAGAGGTGTAGAACCACTGTTTTAGTTCTGCGCCATCTGTGGCTTCTCCTTCCCTGGGGGAGTGCTCAGCGGCTTGTGAAGGGCACCATTAGGTCTTTTTGCACTAATCTAACAGGACCAGAGTTTGGCCCCAAGTATCTTATTCCAAGAACAGTCCAAACGGAGCTGACTCCTCTCCCTCTTACACCAATCTAAATCAGTGTTCAAGCAAACTAGAGCTGAGTGGAACTGCCTCATTAGCACAGGTATCTTAGACATGATTGGATTACGGGTTTTAGAACAAAAAATTAATGCATTTTAAATTACTGCACTGAAAAAAAATTCCTAATTCTCCACTGCCTTGTACCTAGTGTAGTTATTCATACTACAGTCAGGGGCAGCTCCTGCCACCAGCGCTCCAAGCGCGTGCCTGGGGCGGCAAGCCGCGGGGGGCGCTCTGCCGGCACCGCAAGGGCGGCAGGCAGCGTGCCTTCGGCGGCATGCCTGCGGAGGGTCCACTGGTCCCGCGGCTTCCTGTGGACCTGACCAGCGGACCCTCCGTGCTTGGGGCGGCAAAATGTCTAGAGCCGCCCCTGACTACAGTGCAAAGTGGCTGTAGAAAGTTGCCAATTCAGAATAGTCTTTTAGATCCACATTGTGAAAGTGTAAATGACCATGCTAGATGCACAGTAGAAGAGAACAGGCCCAGAGTGTGCAAATAATTCACACTCACTTATCGATTATTCAGTAGGACTAGTCCTCTGAAAGTGTGCTAAACTCCAACCATAGCCTTCATATCAGCCCATAAAATGAGGGCTTCTGATAAGTATACACTAATTCAGAATATCTGATCTTGCTACTGAGCTAAACTACATTTTCTGAACTCTGGAAGATGAGTTATCTTGACACCATCTGGTAGCAGTTTTTCATTTCTGACAATATTTAAAACTTATTTTGAGCTCAGGCAGTGATAAATGTACCTCAGATTTCTCCTGGCTTTGATAACCTCCTGAACTAAGCATATAAAGTAATTTGTCTCACACTGGTGGTCCTTAATCTTCTAAACAGAGTTCTAGATTTGAACTCATTTACCCTAGTGAATCTGGCATGACCCCACTGGAGCCAGGTATCCCGATTCAGGAAAGTAACCCTGTTTAGGAAAACATTTAAGCCTGATCTTAACTTTCAGTGACATTGATGGGATTTAAGCATGAGCTTAACTTTCAGCTCATGCTTAAGTCTATTCCTGAATCAGAGACAGAACCACAGACTTATTATGAACACACATCCCTAGGTATTTAATGTCAGGGATTGATTATTTATTCTTAATTATTATTATTACTATGCCGTGTTAGGAGGCAGGTAGCCAGTTTAAATCTGGATTTAAATGCAAGTTTTCTGTTGCAAGTGCAGCTCAAGCTTTGCTCAGCAAGAAATGTTCTATATCCTTTAGACAGAACAGCATGACAGCAAAAGCTTTCAGATGAAAACATGGTGTAAAAATGTAGCTTGTCTCCTCTCTTTATGTTCTTATGGCAAATGCAAAGGAAATTTATTGTTTACAATATGTGTAATCATTTTTATCTGATTACCTGTAGATGCCATATATGCCACTGTACAGGAGATACTATATCCTCTCTCTCTCTCTCCTGCAGAGATCCTGTTTTATTACAAGTACGCTTCCCTTCTTTCACGTGTCTTTATGGATTTGAAGACGCTGCTTAGAATTTGTCACTTATTTTTAGCAATATAATTTTCTTTGGAAGGAACATTCTTGCTAAGCTTGACATGTGATATTTAATCACATATTGACCACTCAGTATTATTTTAACGCTTCCTGTCAGCTACAGTGCAGCAGGCAGAGTTCAAACAACACATTTGCCTGAAGTTCAGTATCCATTTAAATCAAGTTTGTCAGCTTTCAATTTTTTTAAAGTAATATTTTATTTTTATTAAATGCAAGTTAATAATGCCTTGTCAGGCCAAAGGCATGTTTTAATGTGAACAACTCAGATGTTAAGTGAAACTGGAGCCATAATGTCCCCATTAATACAGTCATATAATCATCTTTATGCCAGAAATTTAACTTAATATCAACACACATTTGTTTCATGTTTCATTATATATGTCTGAGAGGCTTCTCAAAAATAAAAAACATCCATATCTGTGTGTGTGTGTGTGTGTGTGTGTGTATACACACACAGACACACATTCATGTATAAGTATGTGTTTCTGTATGTGAATGAATATATTGCTTGTATATATTATACACACATTTCCATGTGTTCTTTTTTCATGTTCAAAACACAACTTATTTGTCTGATGACATGACAGCATACATAGTATTAAAGCTTCATATATATTCGCATTCCACACACTGCCATCTACAATATTTTCAATTCTTTATACTACATAAGTATACACACAGACCTATACACTCTATACATTTATGTATACACACACACACACACACACTTCTAGTGAGTGTGTGCACACACATATGTGTTTTTCTATGGCGGTGTAGGAGTGTATACACACACTAGTCACACATACATGCACACACTGAATTTACACACACATGCACACACTACACAACACATGCACACAAATGATGGCTGATCTTTTGTGACATTTTATCTTTACTCTTTTTATGAGTTATCCCTCTTCCCTTCATTCATGAAGATAAATGTCACAAGACTGATCAGCCTTCACGTGTTCTTGGACAGATAGATGGATGGACACAAACCTGATATAGCGAGTGTTATAAATACATGTTTTTACAGCCTTGTAGTTTACAGTGTAATGTCACAAACTGTGATGAAGCAATGTACCTTTACTGAGCATTTCACAAATAATAGATAATTCTAGAACTGGAGATCCTGAACTATAACAATATACTCTCTTGTTACAAAGCAGCTGCTTGGTTTAGAAAATTGGTAATATGATGTTATGCCTTTCACCTCTTAAATCACTATTGAAAACTGGTCCAAATCAGTAGTGGCAAAAATGGTTTCCATCTGACAGCCATACAAGGGGGCTTTGTGAAATTAGGTGGTGGTCTTTCCAGTTCCTAGTGGACAGGGATCCACATCACAAGAATACCACCACAACTGATGCTAATTGGCACCCTTGTCAGCAGTTTCAACAGCGAGGCCAAGGACTGAATGGACATGGAGCCTTAAGTACTCTCTCACCCTTTGTGATGTTATCTGATTAAAATATGAGCATGTAGATACTTGTTGCTACCACTATTATATAATTGCAACAAATCTTGTACAAAGTATGTCAAGTAAGGTGTCTATGGAAAGGGTATGATATGCTGAATATGATTATGCTATTTGTATGCATGTATCATTTTCGTATTCGAAGTTATGAGTATTGGCTGTAATTCAAATATGTTTGCTCCTGTGGTAATGCCCACAAGATATTTAGCCTGCACATCTTGAAGGGACTATTCAAGTTAAACGGCTCATCAAGGAACACTTAACTCCCAGTGGACCATGGGAGATGCCTATCTACAGTTAATGGACTTTCCTGCGAAAGTTCCATCTGGATTATAGGTAATAGCTTCTGCTGTGACTAAGCAAAATCATGCATGGACATGTGACCTGCCCATGTGATTCCAAGCACCATCTTATTATCTGAAATTTTCCACACAGTGAGAACAATGGGTTTCTCTTCATTTGGTAGAAGCTATAAAAGGCCCTGGAAACATCATCTCTCCCCCCCACCTCCCACTTTGCTGCTCAAACCTCTGGACTATGAATTTATACTAATGGGAGCATTCTAACCAAGTGACTGAGGACCTTCCAATGATTTGGAAGCAACCAGAGACTTAACAAGCCAGCAGTTTATTCTATCACTGCTACAAGTCTGATCCAAGAACTTTGCAATTATTGTATGTCTTGGATTCCTTTAACCAATTTTAACTCTCCCCTTTCTTTCTCTTATATATAAACTTTATATATTAGATACTAAAATGTTGGCAACAGCGTGATTGGGTACAATTTGAGTTATATAATGACCTGCAGAGCTGTCCCTAGGGTACAGTGAATTGGAGCAACCACCCCGGGCCCTGCACTTTGGGGGGGCCCACACTCCAGGGCTGGAGCAGCCACCAGCAACCCCCCTACCAGAACCTTCCCCTCCCCACCGGTGCCTCCTGCCCATTGGCAGACCCTGCCAATCGGCACCTCCCGCTCCCTGTCAGTGCCGACTGCCTGCTGCAGATCAGCTGTTTCGCGACATCAGGTGCTGTGGGGAGAGGAGCAAGGGTGCAGTGCACACAGGGAGGAGGCAGAACTGGGCAGGGAAGAGGTGGTATGGGGGTGAGGCCTTGGGGGAAGGGGTGGAGTGGGGGCAGGGCCTGGGCAGAGCATCCCCCCTGGCAGATTAGAAACCGCACCCCCTAGGGATGGCCCTGGTTACCTGGGTGTGTGGCTGGTTCTTTGGGATCAGAAGAACCCTTTTGTTTGATGAAATTGGTTTTAAATAACCACTCATCATAGGGTTTTTGGTGGTGATACAAGGACTGGAATGCCTAAGGAGTTTGCTTTTCTGACTTCTCGTTAGCCAGTGTGGTGAGGCAGAAGTTTACTTTTGTTGCTGGTTTGGTATCTCTTATGGGAGAATAACCCCCATTTGGGGGTGTTTCTGCCCTATTTCTCAGCTGTTTGGCCTGAATGTGGTATTCTCAGTTGTGATCCACAGAGGTATCGTGACACCCTTACAGGTGGTTTCTCCAGGCTATGGTATGATAATACCATGCAGTTTTATTTTCAATCATACATTCCATGAAACTTGTACTCCAAAATGTTTTCCAGAGTCGCTAATGCAACGACAAAGAGAAATAATCATAGCACGGGCAGGGAGACACACCGAGGTTAAGGGAGAGAAGCAATGTTTTCTAGTGACTTTAGAAAGAGATGAAGGGCAATGGGAAGGCTGTTCCAGAGGGCCAGAATTGTAGAGAAGGGGGATTTCACATTGGCAGTGGTCAGAGAGTGGAAGAACAAAGGATGCCTGTGGTAGAGGGTGGGTGGGGAGCAGAGAGTGTCTGAGATGGGCTTGAGTAGGTAGGTACAGGGAGAGTTTACAAAGAGAGCCAGATTTATCCCTAGATCCATACCAGGCTCTGAAAATGGTCCCAATCTTCCCTCTGCTTGCTACCCTGGAGCTTGCACAGATTCTGTATATAATTTTATACAGCCTCTACCACCACTAGCAAGACCTGGCCATAGTTTTCAGTAGCTCCCCCCTAGTCGAAAAGTTGGAGGGCAGGCAGCAGCAATACCACCTGCTCTCTTTGCAACTAACTTCTTACTTGGCCACACAAGGCCAGGCTAACAAGGTGGGTCAGCTTCGTGAACTGAGTTCAGGTACAGCAAGTTAGAACTGGCCCCTTAAATGAAAGCTGAATCAGCAGAGATGTTTGTGGATGGAAGTAACATTGTCACGTTTTTGTGTGCACAAGAAGGTGGATGGCAGCTTTCTACACGTGCTGGAGTCTGAAGAGCTTTGGCTTGGGTAGGCCGTAGAGCAGGTAGTGCTATAATTGCCTAATGGATAAAAAGGGATTTCTGTCTCTAGTAGTGTCAGTCCAATTCCTTTCACGAGCACTACATTTGCTATTGCAGTTATACCTAGGTATAACTGCAAAGTGTGAGCCAACAGAACTATGGAAGGGCCATTCTTCCCTCAGTGTGACTGCACAACTCCCACTGAAGTGTAATAAGAGCTAAGTAAGTGTTCCAAACATTCAAATTTACTACATAGTAACAACATGGCTTTCCAAGTACCCAGAACTACCATTCTGCCAGAAGAGCAAAGTAAACAGATTTGAGGGCTGGCTTCCCTTCAACATCTTTCTGCCTTTTCTCCAATCAGCAGCAGAGAGGGGAAACATGCACACAGGGCCTGATTCTGCAACCCTTACTCATTCTGATTAGCACTTACAAATGTGAGTAGTCACACTCATTCCCCTGGGCAAGCCTGATTTTCTCCAGTAATAATCTGTCACACACGTAGCTACCTCCAGAAGGTGATCACAATTCATTAAATGTTAATTGCATATTCCCTATTAGTCTCAAGGCCACTCTTTCTGGAGACCTCAAACACATTACTAGTGGGTTGGAGAGGCACTACAATCTCATGATCGCTCTTATCTGTTGACATGCCTCACTCCCAAATGATTGGACTTTAGTATCAAATATGCATACAAGTCCTTTCCTCCAGCAGCCTACTTTCCCTCCTTTTACCTATACTAGGTGAAAACTCATGCTGTCATACAGATGTAATTTGCAAGCATAAACAAGCAGAAAATGGCTGAGAACAAACATTGGCCCGTAACAGACTGTGAATCCCAATGATGATTGAACTGGATGATAAAAAAAAGCTCTTAACTATGCTCTTTCTGTTGCTTCACACTGATTCAGACATTCAAGGATTCAGAGGAACGCACAGGGTGACAATCTGGAATCTTATTATACCAACTAAATGCTCAAGTGTAAGTCACTACAGGTCAGATTCTTCTCTCGGTTACTCTTGTGTAAACCAAAAGTAACTCCACTGACATAACTGAAGCTATTCTAGATAGACACTGGTGTAACTGAGAACAGAATTATATCTTTGTCATTTTGTATTTTTCTGTAATAGCTTTACATTTCAGGGAGAGTGCTGCTCTTCTCCCATTGTCTCTATGGCTCTGCAGTGGTTGGAGTCCTATAGGTGGCATTTCTTTGGATTTCATCTTCATCAGCTGTTCAGCAAATAATGTGTTGTTATAAAATAACCCTTTTGAGCATCCTCATCCCAACCAAATCTACTCTAATTTTCTAAGAATGCTTTGGGCTTCCATTTTAATTCCCCTCATGCTAACAGTGAAACTCCCCATACCCTACTGAAAGCTGAATCTTTCTTATGCATTGTAAAATCAGTGTATGTGTGTCCATAGCTAGTGCTGCTTTGCTTCCATATATTCCCCAATCAAAAGATGTCTTTCAAATGCCACTGCTTTAACCACTTTAAGATTCATTGCGGGTGAAATAAATTGGAGTTATTTCTAATGGAGACACCAAGAATAAGAATGAGGTTAACCTGTTACGTTCATCTCTCTATCCCATGACCTTAATGGAACCCTTCCACTAGACTGACACTATGAATTCTTTGGGCCTTACATGGATTTTTGGGTGGATTTACCATTCCATGAGCATAGCCAGTGTTTTGTAACATTTACCTTTTTCATTCCAGAGCTGATGCAGGGAGTCCTTTTACAGTTCTTGTATCCCAGTTGCCCAAGAGTGTTCCTGGACTCTTCATTCATTGGCTGAATCCTGCTCTTGTATGGTTGAGAAGCATTTCACACGTGTTCCTAAATTATTACAACCTGATGCTTCCTTCTCTGGCTCCCATGCCATCCCTGCAGGATATGTCAACGGACAGAGCCTGACAGACACTATCCTACATGGGAAACATAAGCACAGAAGATTAAGAAACACAGTAGGTGATGTAAAGTTTATGTTCTGTCTCCATTACTTTGTGGGCACTTTTATCACAAAGAAATTAAAGACATTAAAAATAGACATAAGGCCATGTTACTCTCTTGGGCTTCTAAGGCTGGCTTCAGAGCTCATTGGAGCACCATTAACCTGAACAGAGTTATTCCAGTGTAACTGGGTCCATAATATAGAGCTTGGTGTCATATACCAACAGCTTAAACTTCATCATCATGGTTTATACTGTCATCACGACCCCCTGGCTAAATATTGCCTTGCATCCTGGATAGAGTTTGGTTTGTATTGTGAAAATTTACATGCCAGTGAGATTCCCATTCAAGGAATGGGTATATTCTGAGGTCCTTACTGAGGGATGGATTGTCCTTTCTATTTATTTTTTGTGATGCAGTAGCACCTAGATGCCCCATTCAAAGATCAGGGCCCCATTGTGCAAGGCACTGTGCAAACCTAATGGAAAGATTTTCTCTGCCTCAAATTGCTTGCAGACTAAGTATAAGATGAGAAGCAGCAGGTGTACACAACAAGTAGAGGGGCGGAGCACAAGGTAGGAGTCAGACAGTCATGGAGGGCTGCTGTGTTGGTGGATCTTGCCTTTTTACATCAAGAATGATGCAGGGTCAACCATCTCTGGAGCATCATCCCCCTGTACTTGTATCTATGGAGAGCTTTCCAAGGGACTGGGAATCCATCATAAGGGCAGGAAAGGGGGTTAGTGTGTTGTGCACATCATCCCATCCCCAACCCCACAGGGAATCCATCTAAAGGTTCAGGCTGTATTTCATGTTCCACTAAATAGCTCCATATCATGGAAATCCTCACCTGCCCTCAAAAAAAACCCTTCTACATTTGTTTGCTTACATGTTACCTTTCTGAGACAATATGTTTATGCCAGAGATCAGAGTTGCAATCCAAAGGCCTTATTGTATGTCTGCCGAATGACATGAGCGGAACTGTCAACATCTTTAAACTACATGGGCCCCATTCTCCACTTTGTCACACCAGATTTATACCCCTGCATAAATGAAAAATAAATGCAGATTTATGCCAATGCAGTTGAAATCACTGCAGTTACACCCACCAGTTTTAAGGTGGTGTCACAGTAGAGAGAGTCAGCCTACAGAAGTTCCTGTCCAGCTATTCATATGTTCCTTCAGAATGTCCAGATGCAATTAGGCTGTCCTGATTCTAATGATCAAAAATGCACACAGTATGGTATAAAGCATACATATATGAATGATAAATGTGCAGTTCATATATGAATTGGTTTACACAAGAGTTAGAATCACAACTGACCTTTCATGTAAGTATAGGGTTACACTTGTTTTGAATGCTAATGGCTAAAATTATTAAATATTATTCATACTTTCTATTCATCTAATAATACTTTTTGGAAGTTACTGAAAAGAACTTGAGTTAGATTTCATAATCATAAGTGATTTTTTCTTACAAAATGTTACTACAAGCAAAATGTAATACTGCTAAAGATTAAAGCACAATAGAATGGCTAACGTAAACACGAGGAAATATATATACAAACACTCAAAAGCATTAATGGCATATATATAGGCGTGGGTACCATTAATGCCTCTGTAGAGGCAGTTTATAACTGTACCTATGGATGCCTAAAGATGTGATGATTCCAGAAATGAATAAAGTAAAAACTGTAATTCTGCTTCGCTAATTTTCTGTACCAACTATTTCTTAAATTTACATTCCAATCAGACAAGCTATTTTCCATAAGCAAGAGCATGTATTTAAAGTGACGTGCAGTTACTACCTTCTACATCCATCAATATATTGGACCTGATTTTCCTCCTGTTTACACCCTGGTACGAAGAGCTCCACTGAAGTCAAAGGCATTACACCAATGTCAGACTTGCATAAGGCCCATTATTTTAACCAAATTACGGGACAGATTGTGATGAGGGAGATGAGCAAAAGCACCTACCAGAAAACATATAAAGTAGGAACATGGGGTTGAAGTTTTCCACCTTTATTTTGCCTCCCTTTAAAAGTCACAGGCCATTCTGCAAGTCCTCCATGACAGAAGGAATGGAGAGGGAGGAACAGAGATTTTCAAACTAGTGGATCAGAGGGGTCATCGGAAGACACTGGAAATTCGGGGTGTGCCAGGAGTGCGGTATCAGGCCAGCAATTTGCAAATATGCCTGTGGTTAAGTTTTCAAGGTAGCACTTATGAATAACAATGTGCATCATTATCTTGTGTCCAAGCAGAACAGCAGCCCCAAGTGCCACGCCTGGAGGATTGGCCATTTATTAAAGGTTGCATGTGAATTCTCAGAGCTAGAGAAAAATTGTGCTCCTAAACAGAGCTGAGGGATTGGCACGTTTAAGAAAATCTATCTGACTGAAAATCACTTTCTTTTGAACAATTGATTTACATTTCCTACAAATCACATTACTGAGAGGTTAGATGCAATTTTGCACTTATTTAGAGAATGTTTTTTCATTATGTTTTAATTTTCCTTCATATTAAAGAGCAACATCTAAAAAGAGAAAAACCAAAATCCATAGCTAGCCATGACTATAGCTATCTATAATGCTAAAAATGTACAAATTAAGGTCCCAGTCCTGCAAAGTCTAACCCATACACTTAACTTTATGCACTGTGAGCAATAAAAAAAATAATACCCAGCTCTTATATAGTACTGTTGATCTGTAGATCTCAAAGCACTTTACAAAAGGAAGACCATATCATTCTCCCCATTTTATAGATGAGGAAACTGAGGCATGAGGAGGGAATGGTCACCCAGCAGGCCAACAGCAGAGCCAGGAATTGAACTTAGATCTGTTGAGTGCCAGTGCAGTGGGAGCAAGCGCCCCTGCAATGGAAATATGGTGAGGGCAGCTCTGTCTTCTCCCCCACAATATTTCCTCAGTACCCTGGGAGGATGTGAGCTGGGGCAGCTCAGGGAAAGGGTGCACCTGGAGAAGTGGCTGGAGCAGGACTGGGTGAGGAAGCAATGACTGGGCAGAGCCATGTCATGCCAGGGATGGGGAGCCACTGCCAGATGTGTAAAAGAAGCAGCCATGGTGGGGGAGCAGGGAACTAAGCCTGGGGTGCAGGGGCAGCTCCAGACCCCAGCACACCAAGCATGTGCTTGGGGTGGCACGCTGCGGGGGGTGCTCTGCTGGTCACCAGGAGGGCGGACCTGGGAGGTCTTGCGGGAGGTCCACCGGAGCCACGGGACCGGCGACCGGCAGAGCGCCTCCCACGGCGTGCCGCCCTGCTTGGGGCGGCGCAATGTCTAGAGCTGCCCCTGCTGGGGTGGGGAGCAGGGACACTATGCTGCTGCTCACCGCTGATTTAAGGTTATATTGAATACCTGCTGTTAGCATTTTACCAACTCTTGTGTGTCACCCATTCATTCGCTGCACAGTGTGAGAAAAACTCCATCTTGACCAAAAATATAGACCGAGAGGCCTACTGGATTCCTCAGGCTGGAAGGGATCCTGGCAGAGAGCTGGAGGAGGAGGCTGCAGCACTTCCAAAGCTTCTCACAGGATATGAATGAATAATAGGAGAGGGTGAAATCCTCCCGACTGTTGTGTGGGGCAGGCCCAGAGACACTGCAGGCCTAAAATACATTCCAGAGGCCACATGAGGTGGACTAAAAACTGCTAGACAGAGTCAGTCAAAAGTTTCACCAACACATCGAATCTCACCAGAAGGTCACTTGGGAAAGTCACATTTTCTGTACACAAAACCAGTTGTTCGGTAAAATTGTTGACCCTCATGCTACAAATGAGAGACCTGGATAATAACTATGTCACATTAATGCAAACAGTTAACAGACAGCTTAACAGAGACCCTCCATCTTTGCAGGACAGGAGGGTCTAGAAAGGAGCAGATTGTCCAGGCCTGTACTTCCCCTGCACAGAGCAATGAAATGAGCAATGTCTCCATTCTTATTCCCTCCTTGGAAAGCTGAGCCACAGCAATCCTCTGTCTCTGGGGCTCCAGAAAAGAGGGCAGGATGTCCCCTCCCCGTGCATTTAGGGAATTCAGACTCCATCTACCTTAGCAATAGAATGAAAGAGGTTTGCAGAACTAGAATTTATCCTTAGATACAAGCAACACCGGTCAGAGTTGCAAGGAAAACATGACTAGATTATCTCTGCACCACATGATGGAGCTGTGCTTTAACCATGCTAGGGGATACCTGTGTTGTATCTAGGGCTCCAAACAGGTTTCTACTTGTAGTATGTTGGGCCCTAAGGCCTGCATTTTGAAACTAGAGTGCCTAAAGTTAGACTCCTAAAATCATGGTTAGGTGCTAAGCACCTGAACGGCCCATTGACTTGAGTGGGATTTGTGTGCTAAGCCCCTTGGGAAATCAGGCCACTTTTATTTAGATGCCTAATAGATTTAGAAGACTAAATGTTAGGCACCCAAGCTGGAAGATTTTATAAATCCTTTACTGTGAACTTAAGAAGCACTCTGAGAATCTAACCCATCATATTAAAGTATGTCTGTAAGAGCAGGGATCTTCAAAACAGTGGAATATTCATGGTGGATTAGACCAGTGATTGGTCTGGTCCAATGTCCTGTTTCCAAGAGTGGCCAACACTAGCTACTTCAGAGGAACGTGCAAGAGACCTTGCAGTAGGTGGTTATGGAATAACCTAACCACAGGGAAAGATTTTGGCTAATGCCCTGACACATGAGAGTTTATATTCCTTCCAAGCCTCCTTTTTCTTTAAACCCTTGCCATAACACTAGATGTTTACATTGTACATATAAATGTCAAATCCTTCTTTGAATCCTACTAAAAACTCTTGCCTCAAATGATGTTGTGTGGCAATAAGTTCCAGAGACTAGCCTGTTACAACACAATGAGATGGAACACTGGGAATAAGAACAGGAGTACTTGTGGCACCTTAGAGACTAAGCTTATGCTGAAATAAATGTGTTAGTCTCTAAGGTGCCACAAGTACTCCTGTACTTTTTGCGAATACAGACTAACACGGCTGCTACTCTGAACACTGGGAATGTCACTTACACGCATTCCTTTCAGTGCGCTCCCCAACTGGAACAACATCTAAAGATCGCATCCACGTCTACTGCTGTTATTCTGCTGCAATTTACGAGATTTATTCTACCTTGTACTCTTTTCATGTGCTCATTCCAGCCTGCCTCTTTTAGGAAGGAGAGTGGGCCTAGAAGAGAAGTAGCAAAGATAATGGGCCAGATTCTCAGCCCTAATGCATTCCCTTTGCACTACTAGCAGTGCAAAGAGGACTTAAAAGTTGCCCCAAAAGGACAGTTGGGGATTTCTTCAGCCTGGGGAAAGCCTTAGGTGGAAAAGAACTGCTGTGGGTGACTTTCCATGACCCGCTCCTGGCCTCAGCCCTGACATAGGGGGTGGATTGAGGTCATGACACAAGAATGGCTGGAACATACTGCACTCTGGTTGTCTCCAGACCTCAGAGTACCAATTGGGGTCATTGGAAGCTGACAGGCAGCCCCAGGATTGGGGAGGGGTACATAATTATGCCTGCTGAATTCTAAGTGCAGATCTGAAGAGTGAGGCCAATATTATAGAAGTCCTAACACATTTACAAAATATCCAACTATGCAAATTGTTATGTCTGTGGCATAAAAACAGATTTTTAGCTAAAAGCCATACAGTAGTTCTTCTGGAAAGTTGCAACATAACACTACTTTAGTTCTTAGAATTAAGAAATAAACCACGTAAGAACCTGAAACCAGAGAGACACAAAGATGCTGCTCCCTAAAAATAGCAAGGCACAACTCACCCCACCTAACTCTAGGATGCCTATTTCCACACTGATTCTGATAACAGTCATTGGGTGCTTCCCTTCTTGCCTGGAGGCAGGACCAAGAAATCCCCCACTCTTAAAATGATAGTTTACAATTTCAACCCAGTCCTCAAGACACCACACAAATGTTTTTTTCAAAACTGTTCATAAGGACATTTGGACAGACTCAGATGGTTTGAGTCTGTAGTCCATATGCAAGCAAAACTGCTGTAATCAAGGATAGGTTCGCCTGCATGGGACAGCCCACAATAAAACTCACCTGGGTCTTGCAGCATGAGCAACTGTATTTTGCAGAGCTGCTTGCCCTACTACTAACTCATTTTACATATCATGAGAGGCCTCACACAGTGTACATGACCATGATATGCCACTGCCCTGCACAGCATATGATCATTTACACCACCACACAGGGAGTGAAAAGTGGGTGAACGATACAGTGTAGTAATCCTGCAAAGATGAAATAGGAACCAAAACAACCAGGCACTCCTAAACGTCCAGTTCATAGGGCGCAGCTAGCTCATGCAGTGCTGGAGGACTGGCATCAGGACCAACCTTAAAGGCTGATGATCAGGGAGGCCACCAGGATGCCATAATTCAAGGGCACTAACTCATCACATTCCAGGGTGCCAAATCCATGGTTTTGTTTATGGGTTTGCTTTTTTGCTTGTGGTGGGGGGCAGAGGGGAGGGGAGAGGAGCTGCTGACAGTGGTTTTCCACCCTGTGCAGCAAAAACACATAAGGCTGGCCCAGACTGGAGTGCCATATACTAAATCAAGAGTGGCCTGATCCAAACTAACACGAATAATGATCCACACTCACCACTTTCTCCCTGAGCACTGGAAGATCTGTGTTTGGCAGATTGACAGAAAGGCATGTTTTAATGGGGGGAGGAGGGAAAATCTGCAAAGAGTGACGAATCGAATTGCACTAACTAGGTGGTATGCACTTCACTGCTAATAATAACTGAAAGGAAAAAACAAAAAAACAAAAACCAGGAGCCATTTAATAGTGCAAGTTTAAACTGGTAGTTTCATGAGCCAACAAAGGACAAACCATGACAAAAATAACTAAGACGACCTAGAACAAAACATCTCACGAGTTTTGTGAACAACAACATAGCTCGGAGATCCTTTCTCCATGCAGCCTCTTAGATTTATCCCCAACATTTCCCATAAAGCTCTATCAGAGGTTCTCAAACTGGTGGCCATGCCCCTCTTGGGGGGCGTGGAATGTATTCTGGGGAGCATGAGAACATTAAGGGGGGGGCGGAAAAGAGAAAAAAAACGAAAAACAAAACTTACTGTGCACTTTCAGAGCTGGGCGGCTGGCGCGTGCTGCTGCTGGCTGGGTGCCCAGCTCTGAAGGCAGTGCTGGCGCCAACAGCAGTGGAGAAGTAAGGGTGGGATGGGATGGTATTGCCATCCTTAATTCTGCGCTGTTGCTGACAGCAGGGCTGCCTTCAGAGCTGGACACCCAACCAGCAGCCGCCCTTCTCTGCTCTGCCTTCAGAGCTGGGTGGTTGGCGAGTGGTGGCTGCTGGCTAGGCGCCTAGGGGGAGGCGTAAACTACTACAGACACAAAGAAGTTTGAGAACCACTGCTCTAAATAATGTGGGACCTATCCACCTATCTTAGGGTTTTCTATAGCACCTACCCTGATAGTACCCAATCACTGACATACCTACCTGAAATCCAGCCTGTCTCCTGTGCAGAGCTGCCACAGAAGCAATCAGTTGATATCCTCAAGCTGGAACTCTTGCCCCACCTTGTCCCTGCCCTCCCCTCCCCCCCCCAGTTTAAATGGTGCAAGGCATTCTGTTTGGGGGGGGGGATTATTTCCCCCCATATTGGTCCAAATGATCCAAGATTTGTAAACTTTGCAGGCAAACTGTAAGATGTTTCTGAAGGGTGGGCTGAAGGAAATGTGCAGCTAATATTTCTTGAATAGTATTTAACCAAATCTAATTGGGATTACAAGGGTATTTAACTATAATATCTAGCTCCTCTATCAATGCTTTTCAGCAGTAGATCTCAGCACTTTACAAAGCAGGTAGGTATTATTATCCCTAAAACATATAGATGGGGAAGGTGAGGCCTGAAGAGGTGAAGTGATTGGCTCATTGTCATTCAGCAGGTTAGTGGAAGAGCAACAACTAGAACCTACATCTCTGAGTCCCAGTCCAGCTCTCTATTGCCAGGCCACATCTCCTCCTATGAGGCAGATAAAGATGGCAAGGTAAGGAGAGGAGTTCATTGGTTTATATATATATAGGGGTTTTAGAATGTTTACATCAGTTTTAATTAGTGTCTGAAATAAGTTCTAATTAATTAAAGGGACTGGCTAACATCGGTCAGGCTGAGTAGCACTAGTCTGCATGAGTAGTCCCATTGATTTCAAGCTGCTATTCGATGTAAATAAAGATGACAGGCTCAGGCCCTAAATAATTATGTCCTTGTCAAAGCAGCGCAGTGTTATAGCCTCATCAACATCCATATGATTTTGGGATCTGTTCAGCACTCCTGAGTTACGGGTGGAAATGAAGGAGGCCTTGAAACCCCATGTCACACTTTGAAAGTGTACCCTTTAAAAAACAAAAAAAAATTCCCTGTATCCTACAGTAAAAATTTAAAATCTCATCAAAAGCAGCAGAATCTCTCAGCAAGCCATACATCCCCAAAGCTAGGTTCAATCACACCACTCAGAAAAAAGGAAGGCCGTTCTACTGAGAAATGGAATGGATGTCTTTTCAGCACAGCATAAATTAATATTGCAGCTGCCACTTCTATAGGAAAATCAAAACCCAGTCATTCCATTTTATAAACAGAAACTTCACAGATACACTGTGGGATATTTCATTACTAAGTATTTTGAATTTTCAACATGAAAAATATTCCCTAGTGTTAGTTACATTATTTGTTTCATAGGGAAGGGATTAACATTCCAGTGGTTTAGGAAACATACATACACAACTGAAGCAAGCAAACATGCTTACTTCTTTTTTCATATGTCATCCTGCAGACTAGCATAGGTTTTAGAGATACTCTAAAGGCCTATGTCAAAGTAAGACACTTCTTTATCATCATTTTACTAGCGGTAAGTCCAGGGAGAGGTAGGAGCTCAAATTTAGGGACATATTCTACTCTCATTTATACTGGGGTAAATGTGGAGTTACTCCAGGTTTATAGCCTTGTAGCTTAGAGCAGAATCTGATCCTTAGTATTGATGTATATCCTCCATGTAATATATTTCATGTAAAAATAATAAGAGCAGAATCAGTCTCATTTACACTGATGTAAATCTGGAGTACCAGTGAGTTTAGTTCTATGAGTCCCATCCCACCTCTGCATTTCAAAAAATTATTATGTTCATGCTTTAGGTTAAAGCTTATTTTGTATCTCAACCATTTTATGCAATATTTTTAGTAGGCTGTTTTATATGGCTATCCAGTCACCATTTTTAAGCATTATCAATAACATTCTTCAGTGTAACCTTTTTAACATTTACAATAGAATAAAATAAAAAAAAACATCAACAAAAAATTGTCTTCACTTCGCAATGCTGTGTGAATTTTAAATTTCCCATTTCACAATGCAGTCATCGCTATAAAACTCTGAGGGCGGATTAATGCTCTTCTCGTACTTCACTCTATCAGACCATGGATTTGCAGACAACAGCTGCAGCGAATTCCCTTGACTGAGAAGAATTACAAGTATTATCACCTAGATCATTAAACTGGGTTCATAGATTGCAGAATGTCTTCAATCAATTCATCTAAGATAACTTGAAGCCAGCTGGACCCCCTCAGTGAGAACTTGACTTAATTGGCCAATAAGTGGCTGGAAAAGGTGCATGCTATTTGATAAAATTACAGGCTGAACAAGTGATTACAGTTTGGAAAACCACAGAGGGTAGCCTTCAGGTCAGCCCTTTTGGAGAGGGCAAAGTTAATGTCCACTATTAAGTGCTGCTGTGAAAAATGTTGGCCCACTTGGTGCTCAGATGTAAAGAGTATCCAGGTCATTCTTCAGCTGATGGAGTGTGTGAGATGTGCACATTTATCATTGCTTTGGCCTCATTTCTGCCTTGGTAATAGTCATACACTAACAACTCCTGGCACTTTCATGGTTTTCTGTGTACCCTTCATTTTATTGGCATAACTAAAATATTATCTTAGCAAAGCAATCCATCTGCTAAAGAAAAACACTTTCCTTCAATTATGTCCCATGAGTCTTTTCTCAAGAAAGGTTAAAGCATAAGGAAGTTGAAAAATATACATTATTTTGTTTTTCTTCTTTACAATCTATTGCAAATAGAGAAGTTTGTTACTCTATAACTGGTAGGTATACATATTTACCAAATGCAAAATGTTAGGAATATGCCTAGCTTTAAGGGAAATGTTGACTTCACAGGTCCAATCACTATGTTAGTACAAATCATTATTTAAAGGCAAATACCTTTCTTCAAGTGGTAGCAAAGATTTCTTAAGCAATTCTTCTGTAATTTATTTACTGTAAAAAAAAGCGTTAGATAATTTGCAGAAAAGGGAAAACAAAATGTTGAGTTTTAAAAGCAGACCAAACAGGTACCTAAAATGATCATGTAACTAATTCATGTTAGACAGCATGAAAAAAAAATAGGGCCCAATCCTGTCAGTGATCCCCACACAGAGCCCCCATTGACTTGAGTGAGTTCTACTGGCATAAGCTTTGTAGAACTGACCATTTTGTTAGAAAATATGCCAAGACAAGGTTTGCAATTATTGTTGCACCAATATATTTTATTTTTCAGTGAATCTACAGTGAGGCTTCATATTTTTCATGGCTTCTATTTTCCTTTTTTTTAAAAAAAGCCATATCTTTTAGAGAGACAGGCTCAAGATTCAGATATCTGATGCAGATTACAATTTCCTCAAAATTCAGGCCCATATCTGATCTTTTAGCATCTGGGGATTTTTGCTGGTGTGCGAGTTGTGACAGTAAACAGTGCAAAACTTAACTGAAAGCCTTGAGTGTTGCATAGCTGGCTTGATTTACAGAAGAACCAGGGATTAATGAATTGTGGAGAGGTCATATTATACGTTCTGCAATCAAAATATGCAGAAATATTGCTGTGACAAAACAAGTTCCATGAATAGACATCAGGTCAGAATAAAATTCTACTTGAAATGAAGATACAAGATACCTAATATTCCACATAAGAATGAATGTTCCTCTCATAATGATTTTTATGATGTTTCAAAAATTGTGTGTACATAGCTAATGTTTCATAGCAAGAAATTGGCTTGCAAGTGAAATGTGTACTTCAAAACCAGCAATTTGCTTGCTAGATTGATTTGCCTATAATATAAAACATGTCTATTTTCAAATAACAGTTTATATGGCCCCATGCAATCTATGTACCATGTGTACAAAAACAAGAGAACAAGTTGTTTACTATGGAATAGAGCTGGCTGGGAATTTTTCAATGGAACTTTTTTTGTTGGAAAACTCTTCACTGGAAATAGTGGGTTAGATAAATTCCCCATTTTGAAAAAAGGTTTCAAAATTGTCAAAATGTCCTGTTTCAAACACTAAGTGAAAAAAATCCATTTTCAGGTCAAATTACTTTTCATTTCAAAATTTAAATTTAAAACAAAATCAACTAACCGCAAAGTCAAAACAAAATCTTTAAGTTGTCCCAATTCAATGCCCCCTCTCACACACACCCCGGACTTTTTGTTCAAGAAAATTTTGACTTTGTCCTAATTTGTGGTGGGAAATTTTGTTGAAAATCTCAAAAAATCCTCATGGAATGGGAAAACCATTTTCTGCTCAGCTCTACTACAGAGCTCCTTGTGGAATCAAGATGTATGGCAAATTTATGAACAGGCATGGTTGGTGTTTGTTGTCTTTTCTTTGCACTGAGTTTTTATGTCCTCTGACATGCTCCTATGGAAGTAAATTGCACTCTGTTAACATACATAGCCATAACAGCTGCTCACAACTGTAGATCCAAATGCAGTTTAAGCTAAATTAAACTGACACTGCTCTCTGCATGGAAAAAAAAAATCATGCACTATGGATACAATCATTTCCTATTCCTAACCTTCTAGGTAAATATTTCAGGGAGCAGGAGTTAAATGTGAAGGGATTTATTATGACCTCCTCTTTGGAGTTATATAGATTTGTCTTTATAATTGTATAGGTGAAAAGACAAGTGTTTTCACTGCACAATACACCCAAACACCATGTTCATGCACCAGCATCTGGGAGAATCATACAAAACACTTTAATTTGTGCAATGGAAGGCCTTAATCCCCTTACAAGACCAATTGTTTAATTTTATTATTGTCCATTTCTTAACACCCAAGAAAAGGGTCCATCCTTCTGAGCAGATTCAACACCTTTTGTAAGGTGCTGTGTGTTCTCATCTCCCACTGAATTCAATGGTTGACAAAAGGTGCTCACCTGTTCTCAGAATCAGGCCTTAAAATCATAAGTTTTAATGCTACCCATGCATTAGTGAGATAGACCCTGTGTAATACACAGGTGAAAACTGACTGGGTTTGTAGTACTGAAGGAAGAAGTGAACTAATTGCTTCTGCATGGTTTAATCATATTAGTGTCTCTAGTGCTAACACTGAATGTCCTAAAAGCGGTTGCCAAATTGCTGGCTATTGGTGCTACTACACCAGGGGTAGGCAACCTATAGCACACGTGCCGAAGGCGGCACACCAGCTGATTTTCAGTGGCACTCACACTCCCGGGGTCCTGGCCACCGGTCTGGGGGGGGGGCTCTGCATTTTAATTTAATTTTAAATGAAGTTTCTTAAACATTTAAAAAACCTTATTGACTTTACATACAATAGTTATATATTATAGACTTATAGAAAGAGACCTTCTAAAAACGTTAAAATGTATTACTGGCACAGGAAACCTTAAATTAGAGTGAATAAATGAAGACTCGGCACACCACTTCTGAAAGGTTGCCGACCCCTGTACTACACACTATTGGTCAGCATGTTTCAAACGCAGTCAGAACTGTTAGATTAAAATAATTTTTCTAAGATAAACAGAACTCTGGATGCATATGGATGCATATTGTAGGATCATTAAATCACCAATTACCAGCAAGACCTTCACTGCAATCAGTGGTTCACATGCCAGTATTGGTGCTTTAGGATTTTGAGATAGATACTCTGGTTCATTGTAAAACCAGGGTTGTGGAGCCCAATTTGCAGGGCCTCAGTGATTCATCACTGTTAGGTTACCATTAATTTATGGCTGCTCCAACTTGCAATAAAGCACATGCGGCTGCTGCTCCATACTCCAGTATTAAGGGACATTAGAGCAGCACATGCAATGTTTTGAGTAGGGCTGGCCGGAAAACAAGAATCCCCTTCTGAGAAAAATTGAGGTTTTAACATTTGTTTTCATTCCACATTGGAATTATAGAATCGAGCTCTTTGTCTATCCTGCTGAAGCTGCTTCACTTTGAAGAAAGAAAGAAAGAAATATTCACTGGGCCAAAGAACGACTGATACTATAGTCTGTAGTTACAGCACTCACCTGGGATGTGGGAGGTCTCCGTCGCTTTCTCTCCCCCATGACTAGAAAATCATCCTGGACCTGAGAAATGTTCCTGACAAAGTTTTAGTCCAAAACCAATGTGTTTTTGCAAAAAGTTTATTTTCATGAATAGGCATTTTCTGATAAAAAAAATTCCTAATCAGCTCTAGTTTTGAGTCAGAACTTAAAAGTGAATGACAAGTCTTATGATCCAATACTACAACAAGTATGGTATTTTCATGCGAGTTCAATGGGACTATACACAGATCTTCATTTGGGAACCTCTGCTTTAGGGCATCATAGGCTTGAAATAACAAATTTGTCACTGAAGAGAGAAAAAGAGGTGGAACAATATGAGGTTTGTTGTGACTGATGTTGAATAAAATTTGTTTTTGCCTTAGAGGTGTTATTCAAGAGCACTATTATACCAAAGTGAATTTGGCTAATTCCACTGAAGTAAATGGAGTAAAACCAGGATGAATTTGGCCTTCGCTTTTAGTGTAAAGATTGACCCCAAAGTAACCTTGCATTATGCAGTATTCCAAACTCTTGCGACTTTATCATGAGTCTCACAATATTGGATGTTTTTCTTAATGCCCCAACTCCTGGAATCATGTAACTATATGAGAATTTCAACTTTTTTTTTTTAAGTAAGTTTCTTGCCTTGTGGTTGTGGAGACAAGCCTGAAAATTTGACCTGAGCGCCTCCTAAAGTTCAGGAGCTAAAAGGTTTTAAAAAAAACAAAAAAAACAAAACCACCTTCTCAGATTTATATTTTTTTTAAATCTCAATTTTTAAGACAGGCTTGTGGGGGTTATTTTTGAGCTCATTAATTTTTAAGGCTTTGTGGTTGCATTACTGATTAATATTATAAAGTCAGGTATTCAGATTGGCAAGTATGCAACAAACAAACAAGAACATACATTATACAGTGTCACAATTTTGCATGGTGTTTTTGAAACATGGTCCTCTCTCTTTCTGAGAGAATTCAGAGGCAAATTCTCAGCCCCATCTGTGGATGCAAAGATCCTTGGCTGGTGCAGTTCTGCTGAACAAAGACATGGAACAGACATTTTTTGGAGAGAAGCACATAGAAGAGGTGCAATGCAGGGGCTCCCTGGGGGTATGCTGCACAGGATGATTTGGGCATATGGTCAGATGATCCACCACAGTACAGATCCTACAGTTCTTTCCCATGCAGATGGGCCACTGAGGCTACTCCATGAAAATTATTGCAGACAAATGACTGAAGCATGGCCCTGTAGGGTGGATCCTGCTCTCTCACTGACTGCAGAGAACCCCAGCTCCCAGCCAAATATATGGGCTGGGTACTGGAGCTGGTATTCAGTGAACACAAAGGCTCCATCACTGATCCACAGGGAAAATTCTTGGTGACAAGACATTTTACATACATTATAGGCGAGATCCAAGTTCAACCACTTTTCTCATCTAAACATGATGGCAAAATTCATGCGGCAATGTGGGATTGTGGCACAACAGTGCACAATATGTTGCACTCCATTAGCATCTTTGCTATTGTCTCTTATTTTTAATAACCATGGCATATAAGTAAATACTACCTCTACCCACCTTTCCCCCCACCCCATTTGGTCTTCCAAGGTCTAGGAGGTGCTTGGAAAAGAATGCTATTTATGCATATAGGATACATACGTCTATTTTCTGTTTACTTTAAATAAGTCCATTTATCTTCCAATAAGTCCTTGCCCAATGTACCTTGGGATGTAATCTGTTCCAAGGGCAGGTGCTCCTTAATGAGAGATCTGAAATCTAGCTTGTTTTTTTTTTTAACAAATAGATGAATAAAGAGTTAGAAAATGGCATGAAAGCATATTATCAGTAAATTGTTTCCACTGTGTTTGTCACTGTTCTTAATGTTTTATGAATATGCTAAGAAATTTTCTCAGGCATTTTTCCTTGGGCACTCTAGTTAATTACTTATTCAGAGTGCTTCTACTCTGTTCCTTGCAAAATGTGTTGTGCATTAATTCTGATTATGTACAAAAACCCACCTGCAAGGAAAAAACTCTGAATCAGTAATGCTGATAAAATGAGCAGCTCTCCTGGGGCCTTACTATGAAACAGAATACTGGACAGAATTAGAATCTTGTAGCTAAGGCTATTCATAATGTCATTAACATAAAGGCAATTAAATGAGTTTTTAACCTACAACCCTTTATTGTTATTAATGAACATTAGAAAAACACAGGAGATAAAATTGGTAATTATCTCTGCACCAAGCTATGCAATAATGTGTTTAAATATAAAACCAAAACAAATGATTATTGTTAGTATTTTCAGCAGCAGAAACCCCAAGGAGCAGCTCAGTCACATTTAATCACATGGTACTACACCAAGAGGGTTAATTAAATGAGGGCTTTACCTTCAGCATGCTTGCTTATTCAATTTTATATGGAATCAACAAACATAAATGTGAATGTACAAACTATTTCAAGCAGTGGTTTTCACCTTCAGGTTAACCACCTTTACAAAAACAGAGAGTGATTTCATTTCCTTCAGGACAAGTAGTTGCAGTCCTGTAATCAAGTTTTTATTGTACAAGGCTTTCAAAATCAATTCCGAGAACAACTGTATAAATCCAGGCTCAGAGCCTCAGCTTACTGTTCTGTAAAAAAGAATTTAGGTATCTGAAAGAGATGCACATTTTAAAATAGATGGTAAATGGAGGTTTCAGCACCACAGAATAGTCCAAGAGCCTCCAGTTCCCTTTTTGTTACTGCAAACTATTGTATCCAATAAAAAAAAGCAATAATATATTATGGTACATCTTCTAAAGAGAAAATACAGTTCAGACCCTATGTCTAGAAACAGATTTGACCTTATAATTACCAGAATTTGTTAGAATTTAAATATTTTTTCTTTCATTTTTAATACACAGATTTGGGTTCAGCAATCAGTTTTCTAGGCAGAATGTAATTAATTTGTGGTTTTTAACTTCTGCCTTACCAGACAGGCTTGCCCAAGAACAGAGCCCCTAGAGAGGTCCTGCTGCATGTCTCAATAGGGCAGACCTGCAGCTTCCATTCAGAGCCCCTTCTTGTTTGGGAGGAGGGGGAGATTTTACATCATTTTTAAATTTGATTTTCTTTTCTTAAACAAAGTAGTGAAATTGCATTTTTACAAAACCACAACATACAGTACTGACTTAATTTTGTATACTGTATCCCCAAAATGATTTACAGAGTTAAATGACACAGTTGTAGAGATTATTAGCAGCAAAGGGAGAGATGCATTCAGGAGTAGAGGAAACCAGAAAAGATGTGTTTTAAAGATGAGATTGGAAATATGATGGGAAATTAATGAGAGACTGAGATCCATGAAGTGAGGCCCAGAAGACAGGAGTTGCAGGAAGGCTCTCACCATCAGTTGCCAGGAAATGCTGGTATTAGAGGAATATAGGGAGCAGAGTAGAAAGAGAATTTGTTACAAGCTTGGATCCTGCAAAATTGCACACATGGCTTTGAAAATCTGGGCCCCAATTGCACACTGTGCAAAGAGGTCCTTTTGCAGCCTCTATGATTTTGTTCACTAGGACCTCTGTATGCTGCAGTTCCTCATGCCCTAGGCTCAGGAGAAGTCCTGCCTCTGGACAGGACCTGGCTGGGGTTACCCTTGATCACAGGTAGGATGTGGTGTGTCATGAGTTTTCCCATTTCTCTGTCAGTCTGTTTTGCTGTGTGCTTTCTTTCCAAGGTTTTCTATCACCAAACTTCCTCTTTCACCAGAAAGCTTTTGGTCAATAGAGACCAGTAAATGGGAACTTTAGAAGGAGTGACTTCTCTGTGACAGTACAGAAGCACTTTCAGATGCTGTACTTTGAACAATGGCTGAAAAAAAAAAGCTGGTTGATTGCCTGTGTTTTGTTTTGATGCCCTGTGTGAGCTTCTGCAGGAGATTGTGATTAATTGCTGACAACAAGGCAGAAGAACCAACCAGGTAGAATACCTCCTACTGAGAAAACACTGTGACCAAAGGACAGGAAGAGAGCTGCAAACACAGCCCTTTAGGGTGAATTCACAGAGGGAAAGATACTGCCAAGGGATTCTGCTAACAGGATCAGAAATGGACATTACCTGAAATATATATCAGTTGTGGTACAGAATCCTGAAGGCTACAGGTGAGGGACATGTGTGATGTTCCAGTTTCTAAGTGAACCCCCGGAGGGCTATGCATTTATAAAGTGCAATTTTATTTCCTTCTATGGGGGAAGACAGCAGCAGGTCTTGGACAGTTGCTGAAGCCAATCCTCGGAGAAGCAGATTAGATGGAACACAATGAGAGATATGAGACAGAGGCTGACCAGATGGGATAATAGTGAAGGAGGCTGAAGGAAAGTAGAAGAATGTGGCCATTAGAAAAGCAAGAGTGAAGGGGTAATATCTAGAGTCGTCCATCCTAGTCACCCTTATTAAACAATCTGTCCGTGACAAGATGAGAAGCAACAGTATGGGAGCAGACTAAAGACAGGAGTTAGCCTGAGCAGGGTACAAGAAATAAGCAGTGAACAGGAGTCACTGGAAAGAAGGTAGACGCAAACAATCCTGACTAATGACTACATAGTGAGGAACCTGGCTCAAGTCATCTGTGACCCAGATAAAGAAAATAGGACATCATGCTGCCTTCCAGGTGTTAAGTCAAAGAATGTGATAATGAGGGCTAAGGATATCCTAAAGAATGTAGGACAATTCTCACTAATTCTCCACACAGGAACAAAGGACGCAAGTGAAAGGAGGGGATTAGAGGAACTTCAGGATAATTTCAAAAACTGGGAGAAAGAATTGAAGATGGTACAGTACAGGTGAGAGTCTTGCAGAGCCTCCTGCACAAATGAGGCAAGAAGGAGGAAGCCCTGCCCCTTCTTGCCTGGGCTTGGATGGCATTCATTGCACTCTTGCTGCACCGCGGGAGCAGAATTTGGAGGAACAGTGCAGGGGGTGCGCACCCCCACATGCCATACGACCTGGCACTGCAATCACTTCCTACAAGCTAATAAGCAGGCAGGGATGGAATGTTGGGTGAGCAGAAAAGGGGGCAAGGCTGGAGCAGTTCTACTAGTGCACGGCCTTGTGGTGAGAACTCTTCCCGTGATATGCAGGGAATAGTCCCACTGTAGTGTACTACTGCACTGTACACACCAGTTCTTTAGTATGTTGCTCCTCATTGTTCATCTTCCGGTTTGTATGTTGGAAATCCATGTCTGTGTATTTGAATTCAGTGGAAACTTCCCGTCTGACTATCGAATTTAAAATACACTTAAAAGACCCTGCCATTATTGAACTCTAAAAGCTTAGTATCTCACTGGCTTGAATGGAGAGTACTTCATTCAGACTATCAGTGTGTGAGTACAGTAGTAAGGACTAAAGGCTCAGTCCCACCCCTATTGAAATGAGTGGAAGTGCTGCCATTGACTTCAGTAGGTGTAAGGATCAAGCCCTAGCTGCATTAGTAAAGTTTGTTGGAGGACAGCCTCTTGTCAGCAGTGTCATGAGAGGAGGTATTGGAATCCATCAGTGTGGAAAACAGCTGGAGAATCCTAACAGACAGTGTAATTAAAGCACAGCAGATTACAATTCCTCTGAAAAAGAAGAATGCAAAGAACAAGATGCAGCCAATGTGGCTTCATGGGGGACTGCTCAAAGATCTGAAAGTAAAAGATGAAAGCTGTACTGAAAATAATGAAGGGGTGGGGAGGGAACCAAACAAGAATATAAAGAATCAATTAAGGCTCACAAGGCAGCAAAAAAAGCAGAATGAATCACTGCTAGATAACAGCATTTAAAGGCATAAGAGGGACTCTTACAAATATATCAAGAGAAGGAGAAATACTAGCAAAAAATATATATATAGGCCCATTAATGTTGACTCAAATGGTTGAGATTAAGTTCCCTTTAAAAATCAAAATGAAAAAGAAAAACAGTTTATTTACGGAGCAATGAAGACCTTATGAAAAGGAGCTATTGATAATGACCACAATTTTTGGAGCCTGACTTATGCAAGTCATACAAAGGCTGGGTGACCTGCCACAATATGTTAAGGAGATTGAAAAATGGCCTTAAAAATATAGATAATTATTGCTAAAAAGTAACCGAGACCTTCTAAAGGATTGGAAAAAGGAAAATATAGTACTTAACTTTTAAAAAGATAGATTGATAGATAGATCTCGTAGACTCATCAAGTAGTAATGGACCTGTAGTAAAATAATGGAATAAGAATTAATAGCCTATAGGGTGAGCAAATAGCATTATGGTTTTATAAAAATCAGATTGCTAGATAAATCTGATTATTGAAACAAACAGTCTTTCTAATCATCCATTATACTTGTAAGTTTATCATATCTGGATGTTTATAAGCCATCTGAAAGAGCTCAAAATCTTACATTTATGTAAGGGAGACAGCTAGGTCCCAGGATGGGGTGCAATTTACCAGTTGGATGGGATGGGACTGAACTGGAATCTATTGAAGGCTGTTTATGAAAGAAAAGAAGGGATTGGGGCCTAATGCAGGGTCATAGAAGCAAAAAGGTACATTGAAGAACTAAAAAAGTGTCAGGAGAGAGCAGGGACTGACTGCAGTTCATGGTTGGAAGGGGATATAGCAGAGAGCTGGAGGACAGGGACAGCTTTTGGGAAGCTAGGGCTGCAGGCAGAGGGAGGGAGATTTTATATATGCTCATAAAAGCAGCTGAACAAAAGTGAACTTCCTAACCTTCCTTAAATTCTCTCAGCTTTGTTCAGGATTAGTTGCATTAAAAAGAGCCATTTATTTGTAATAATGCTACCAACAGCTCTAAAATGTTCTACGTAAAGGATGAATGGTGGACAACTGAGGTAAACAACAACTTTTTCAATCAACTCAGAAATTCCAAGTACCTGAAAGGCTCTTCCCTGACAGCCACTGAGCAATCTACTGATGTAGAGGCAGAGTCCATTTGCCTCCATTACCTGCTCTGCACCGTGCACGGAGAAAAGGCCTAGGCTATTCATACACTGCATAGATGAAGAAATTAGGTGCATACGACACAGGTTTTGTTATTCTAGGGTGAATAAAAATTAGTACAGCTGTTTTAGTTTCTTTCAAACTTCTAGATGTCCTAGGAAGGCATTAAGCTACATAAGATGTGCTTGGCTTGGAAGCTCTGGAGAAGGAAGAGGAAGGTAAGATGGCCTCCAGCTTTTTGTTCATGAGAACATATCCCTTCCAGCGATCTGTGTCTACCCTGTGAAAAAAGTATAGAATCATTTCTATCCTTGAGGCTCTGATCAAGCAGGGTTGCAAACATCCTTCCATTTCATGATTCCATTAATTCTTGAGCCTGACATCTTACAAGCTGGCATTGTTACTGTTTTTACTTTTTTAAAGTGTGTGACTGCATGTGTCTCCCTTTTGGTTTAAATTCACTTTTCATTTTTCTCAAACCGGGGCAGCGCTGTACAAATAAGTAGCTGCACTTAGCTCGTACTTGCTTTAAAGCATCATTAGGTTCAAGATCTACAAATAGATTGTCTCATAGCCTTTGCTGACCAAACAGTGCACTACTAGTGAATTACTATTTAGGTGCACAACTATTTTAATAATTTGATTAGTCAGGTCATTCATTTAAATGATGACCTCTTTGGGGCAAGGACCATCTTTCTGTGCTGTGTTTGTATAGTGCCAAATAGACCAGGTCCCATTCTATGGTGGGTCTCATAGGATACATCATATACAAATAATAATCAATCAACAATTCTATGTATAAAACATGGAATATGGATAGAGCCACCACTCTTTACTCCAACATTTGTCTATTAAAATGCTAGACAACTGGGCATCACAAAGCTCAACGAAATTCTTTGTGGACTGGTGCAAGGTGATACATGTTTGGAGGAACAAAGTCAGTTACTCATACAAAGTCAGTTACTCATACACAATGATGAGTCCAAAGACACCTGCAGGCACTCAGGAAAAAGACCTAGTCATCACTGTGGACAGCTTCAACTAAAATCAATCCAACGTGCAGCAGTAGTCAAAAAAGTGTTAAGATGTTTTGAGAAAAGGAGGAAAGAATAATACAGAAAAATACAAAATATCCAAGTTAGTGGTGTCACTCCAGAATACAACTTGCTATGTTCCGAGGAAGTCAATGTAGCTATGACAATTTATCCCAGCTGGGAGTCTGACCCTTGGAATTTTATACCTTACATTGAAGCATCTGTTCTGGCCACCATAAGGGACAGGATACACACAGTATCATTGGTCTGATCTGGGAGAACAATTCCACTGTTCTTTATGAACTCAGTCATGAAATAAATAAGTCTATATTTTATATCTAGATTTTTGGTGCATAAAAGACACTCCTGTTCTTTTTTGCCCGCTATCAAACTTTAGACAACTGGCTGTCACTATAAATATTTGTTATCATTTAGAACGCTGGGACCTATGTGGATGACAATTATTTTTGGAGCATCAGGTTCCTATAAAAAGTGTGTGTGTGGAGGGGGGTGGGAAAATCAATGGATGTGACAAGACCTATTCCTGAAAACAGATGAAAAATGATCCGGGAATGTCATTTGTTTATTACAACAATTCCACAAATGAAAATATGTTATCTGTACAATGATGGTGACCCAGGTTTAGAGATGCATGGGTAAAATACATTTGAAAATAAAGGAAAGCCTTGGGCCAGATCCAGAGAGCTATGTTGATTGACAGCAGCTTACGACCAGGATCCCAATTCTACAAACTACTGAGCACCCTAAACTCCCATTGAGATCAATGAAAGTTGACGGAAATTGGCACCTTGCAAAATTCATCCACACAAGGATTGGAACCCTTGCAGGTCTGTCCTCTAATCACAGGCTATAGAGTCACTCTCAATCTGTCTGGTCCAATGACTATTTAATCCAAAGTGGAACAGCTCCAACAAGAGACCCAATTTAGCATACCCTACAACGCCATGGCTAGGGCACTCTTCTAGGATATGGGAGATGTAGGCTCAAGCCTCTCCTCTGTATCAGGGAATAGGAGGGATCTAATCTTGGTCTCCCACATCTCAGCTGAGTGTTTCAGCTACTGGGTAAATGGGGGTGGGTGGGGCAGCATCACCACCTCTGTTTTTTTTTTTTTTTGCAAGAAAGGGTTGAGCTGGCTTAGGCACCTAACTTCAGTAGAGGATTCACAGCCGTGAACCCTCAAGTAAAGGGAAGCACCCACCTCCCTCCCTGAGATGGGGCAGTACTCAGGCCCCACTCCTCTCCTCTGCATTTCCTCTGACTAATACAAGCAGCTCCCTGCTCAGCTTGCTGGCTTTTGTGGATCCCATTCTTCAGCACCTAACTCACCCCAGGCATTGCACAGGGACTCCGGGCACCTCAGGGCTGAGGATTCTGCAGGCAGCAGGGTGGCTAAAGTTAGGCATTGCAACTCTGAGCCTAAGTTGATGGGGCCCTAGGAAGTCCTCACTCAGAATCAGGTCCTTACTGGGCTGAATGCAGAATGATATTTTTCATCACACGGTGCTGCTTGTTTCTCAATGAGACTTGGTAGAAATTAGTAAGGCAGAACTACCTGTCTGAAACTTGTCCAAGATATAAAGATAGACATTAAGTGCCTGGAATGACCACCAAGCTACATATCCAGACTAGCCTACACCAGTGTTTCTCAAATTGGGGGTCCGCAAGGGTACTCCAGGAGGTCTGCCGGCCCTGCTGATCAACTCCTTCTCTTCCCTCCCAGCACCTCCTGGATGCCAGGGAACAGCTGTTCAGCAGTGTGCAGGAGGTGGAGGAGTGGGGACAGGGCGCACTTGGGGGAGGGAGCAGAAAGAGGCAGGGAAGAGGTGGAGTGGAGGTGGGGTCAGGGGCTGAGTGGCGGGCTTGGGGTCAGCACAATTTTTTAAAACAAAATGGGGTTCTCGGGTTGCTAAAGTTTGAGAACCACTGGCCTACACCAATGTATATAAAAAGAAGGAGACACCAATCGGTCTTTCTTGCTGGGACACTTGAGAATACCCCACTGCACTCTGGAGATGGAAAACCTTGCTCTAAAATGTAAGGGGAGATGGGGGATAACTGGAGACTAAACTTAGATAGTTTTTCAGAAACCGTGCCAGTCTCCCTGCTCCTACATCTCCCTTCCTGCATCTTGGTCTCCCTAGCTTGTTTGATTTCATGCACTTTTGCCTCTTGAGTTAATGTATTCCTTCTAAATGGCATTTCAACATTGATCTCCCTAGGTATCCAGCATCCTTTTCTGGATTAACTCTTGGGTACCATATGGTGCAAATGACCTGTTGCGCATTCTCTGAAACATTTAAAAACTTGCCAGACTTTGGAGTTCTTTGGCATTGTGCCTTGTGGCTCCATTGCCTGATAAGAGAAGGTGACATGGCCTGGAAGTAACTGAGAGTGGATTTTGCTAGTCCCCCCCCCGCCTCCTCCAAGGTAACAGATGGAGCGTTGCTTTAGTCCTCTTCTCGGTTTCTCTCCCTCACTTGGTGTCCTGAAAACATTCCCTGTTGCAATAAATGAAGCCAAGTCCGTCAGTCTGTTCCAGTGGAGCGCCCCAAGCGGGGGGTTTCCACGGCCTTTTATTATAATGGTTACATAAATCATTCTATTATGCGCATGTGCAACCCCAATCCAACTCCTCGCCCCCTCTCCTGATTGGTGCTCTATGCATTGCGTGTTCCAGTGGTACGCACCTGGTTGGCGCTTAATCTGTGTGTCTCCTGATCGAGTGTGGGGGGGTGGGAACCACTTCAGCCGCTCTAAATCCGGGGGCGGTCTTCCAACCCCCTTAGTGCTTGAGAAGTGTAAAGTTCCTACATCCCCTCCTTTTCTGTTTTGTCGACCCGTGCCTGGTCCGCATGTTTCATGATTTTATATGCATACATGACGGCTTGGAATGTAGGCAGGGGTTTGCGCCGACAGGGTGTAAAACACATCCTAATTATATTAGGAATACACTGAGCAAAGCAACAAAAACCAATCAAGCAGGCGATAACAATCAAAACATATTACAAAACAGTTCGGACCCATCCCATGGATGGCAGCCACGCCCAAAAGTCATCCCACCATGATGGGTTCCTGTCCTGTTGGATGTGTTGTGCCAATTCTTGGAGGTTATCTATGTGTGCTTGAATCCGTTTAGAATTGTCTGTCAGATTAAAACAACACATGCCATATACCTCCTCACATCCCACATGGCTGAGCAATAGCAAATAATCAATTGCCGCTCGATTATCTAAAATGGCATTGCGAAGCCCTTCCTGTTCTTGATTCAGCAAGGCCAAGGCGACAGATGTATGATTAGTATCAGAGGGGTAGCCGTGTTAGTCTGGTTCTGTAGAAGCAGCAAAGAATCCTGTGGCACCTTATAGACTAACAGACGTTTTGCAGCATGAGCTTTCGTGGGTGAATACCCACTTCTTCGGATGCAAGACATCCGAAGAAGTGGGTATTCGCCCACGAAAGCTCATGCTGCAAAACGTCTGTTAGTCTATAAGGTGCCACAGGATTCTTTGCTGCTTCTACAGAACCAGACTAACACGGCTACCCCTCTGATACTTGACACCATGCAAGGCACTGCATTTAGCCGTATGGAGTGGAGATGTATGATTAATATTTTTCGCTAAGGCACATGCCAATCGACCAAGCTGTTGGTGATTGACCACTCCCAACGCAGGGAGACCCACCAAGGAAACAGCCAGATAAATGTACTCAGCCCGACTGAAAAGGTTGACATTGGCGTTACATTCTGACCTCATGGGGGTTGAGCTTCGCCGGCGTCGGGTGCAGGTCTCATTAGTTCGGGAGCCAGTCAACATTGACCTTGTGGGGAGTATCAATGTGAGCCTGCTTAGGCAGCATTGAGCTTCTGAAATATTGGCCGGAATATAATTAAAGGTCCTCTGACCACACATAAAAAACCAACCCTCTGGTAACATGATGTGCCCGTAATTGCTGGACACATTTTGAAAGCGCGTACAATTCCATTTTGGGGTACCCACTCGCAAACATCCTTTTGGGGGCCTGTGACGTGTGCAATTAACCATCCGTGCACAGGTCAAATTGGCGTGATTGGCTACCCGTGGGGTAAAGAGGGACAAGGCACTTGCAGATTTCACATAAGTGGCCTGGCCCCATAGGCTCATAAAAGAATATTGAATCTCGGTGGCATTTATAAAATTAGACATCCCCGTTGCATATGCAGCACTGCCTGGCACCTTACATACTGGGACCAGGCAGGTGCCTAACAGGCCATGCATCTCAGGGGCCTGCTGTAAACAAAAGGAGGATTGATTGGCAAGGATCGCAAGTCGAGCCCATATATTATAACGCATACGGCTATGCAATTCGGGTTCAGCCCTAGCCAGTAACCACACAAAAACAACACAACAATATAAACAAAGAATTAGCAATCAAACAGGCAAAGATAGCAGCAATAAAACTTTCGGGGGTAGGCTCGGCCTTGTTATTCTCCAGCGTTTGCTGAGCCTGCTGCGCCAGTCGCTTCACCTGCCCCCAGGTAACCTTTGGTGCCGTCTTTGTGGCTCGGCACGCTGGAAAGGTCTCGGTTAGGTTCAGATTGAAATTGGGTATCAAGTTCTTGAGGCTTTGATGCCACGTCATCGTGCCACGGTCGCACATTTTTGGCAGGGACCCACAACGGACCTGTGGGAGTAAGCACAGCGGCATGCCCCCGTCCCCAGGTTATCAATGGAACGGGGCCATACCAATTAGGGTCCGGGCTCTGCCTATATTTGACAGATGGGCATGGGAGCGGGATTTCCGTCTTAAAATGTCATTCAGTGGCTGTAAAATTTTGAAAAATATTTAAAGTATTTAGGGTAAACAATACTATCGCCAATTAATTTTGCTTGGCTCCCATGATTGGCCCATCATCCCCCACTGTTTTGTTTTGCCTTATCAGGTACTCTTTAAGTGTACGATTGATTCGTTCCACAATGGTTTGACCTGTGGAGTTATACGGAATACCAAAAACGTGGTTAATTTGCCACTGCGAGCAAAAATCCGCAAATCTGTGAAAAATGTAGGCGGGCCATTATCGGTTTTTATCTGTCGGGGGCGGCCCATAACGGCCACCGCAGCAAGAACATAATTAATTACATATTTGGCCTATTCGCCCCATTGGGGGGTGGCCCAAATATAATGAAAGTAGGTATCAATGGTAACATGTAAATATTTCCAAGGAAAAAAAAAAAGGGGGATAAAGCGTGACATCCATTTGCCAAATTTGATTGGATTGAAGACCGCGGGGATTAACACCCAGTTCGGGATAATGATGAAAACTTGCACAATGATTACAAATTTAAACAATACGTTGGGCCTAAATTAGGGGGATCATAAAATGCTTCGCCAAGAATTTAGCATTTTGATGAAAAAAATGCATGACTATCAATGGGATCCGAAAAGAACAGAATGAGTTAACTGAAAAAGTTAAAAAAAAACTGGCCACAGTCAAGGACACCGCTTGCAACTGAAACTTGGCGAACAGCCAAGAAGAAGGGAGGGCTTGGCGGACAGCCAAGAAAAGCTGCTATGAAAACGGCAGGACTCGGCCAGACAATAACAAAATGTGTTAGCCAAAAAGGGAAGGGAAGGATCACCATCTGGGCCCATGAGTCCCCTTGGTGCAGCTGTTTTGGCATATGAGCCCAAATCTGAACATAAATTCTTCCCACATAATCACTATCTATTACCCTGGGGACTATCTAAATGCCATATTTTCCGGCATGGGAACGAGGGAGAATTAGCCCTATAGTGCCCGGGGGCAGGGGTCCCAAAAATTGGGTAAGAACCGCCACCACCTCCCCGAAAAAAGTGAGCTCCCTATCTTTGGGACAAAGAGGGTTTATAAAAAAAAATCTTTAAAATCTATTATCATAAACTGATAATCATATGGAATAAAATTGGGATTTGGGGTTTCACACTGCAGGGGTCCCATGGGTTGAATGCATGCATTAATCGCTCTAAAATCATGGAGCATTCGCCATTTACCAGATTTTTCTTGATAACAAAAACTGGCGAATTCCAGGGGCTAGTGGATTTTTCCACATGGCCCGCCTGGTATTGTTCCTCACATAAGTGACACAATGCAAAAAGCTTCTCCTGGGGCAGTGGCCACTGTTCCACCCACACAGGGGTACTGGTTAGCCACATAAGGGGAATGGCAGTAAACTCAGTCATGAATGGTAAGATGTGATCCAAATTTGCTTAACAAGTCTCTTCCCCATAGGGATACAGCAATAACCATGATATAGGGTTTAAGGAGAATCTCCTTTCCCCCTCTCGCGGAGTTATAGCAATCCATTGGGTGCTTTGTTGAGCAGCCTGCAATCCGCCCACTCCCCAAATGGCTGGCACTTCGGATTTGTCCCAGGTGGACGGCCACTGCCGAGCGGAAATGACTGTAACGTCAGCTCCAGTATCCACCAGTCCCTCAAGGGGGATACCGATAAGCGAGTTTCCTCATTAATTCCCACTGGGCATCAGGATCATCTACCTGCCTCTGAATAGCCTCCTGTAGTCTGTTAATAAATTCCACATACAACTCTTGAGGGCCCTGGCGGGTGACGGTAAAGGACCAGGAGGGTTTCCCCGTCACTGGTACTTTAAACAGGGCTCTTAAAACACAACGCCCCACAACTTGGAGCGTTACGAGAGGGATATTCGCAGCCTGCTCTCGTATACTGGCAAACTGTCCTGCTCCATACAGCTGCTCGGGAGTATAGGCCCCCCCTGATGCCCGCCCCTGTTGTAATGCTTCCTGTTGAAATTCACTATCCCAAATAACATACTGCACGGGGCTTAAAAGCATCCTACAAGGATCCTTCCAATCTTGGGGGAGCATGCTATACCCATTTGCAATCCCTTCTAACATGCCTCGGGTGAAGGTGGATTTCAATCCAGACTCAGTAACCGCTCGTCTCGCCTCTTGGAGAACGGAATAGGGGAGGGCTGTAATCTCCACTTCAACCTCCCGCTCTGCGTTGCCAGGGCGATGTGTCACTGGGAACGCAGCCAATAGCTCTGTTATCTCCTCCCTGGTCAATTCTCCCTTGTCCTTTTCCTTCTGTATCATTGCCTGAAAAGGGGACAGCCGAAAATTCGGCCGTGAAGAGCCATCCGTACCCGGACATGCATCATGGCATTCGGGTATCGCCTCAGGCGGCTTGGGGGGCAAGATCCGAGGGTGAGGAGGAGGGGCCGCAGGCGCGGGGGCGAGAAGGATAACCCTGGATAACGCTCCAATCCCGATTGTCTCCAGAGCCTCCTTACATCGCTGCCAAAGCAGGAGCCACTGCACCGCGGCTCGAGGCTCCGCGTGCAGTGTCGCCCCTATCGTTATCCAATCATCTACCGACAGTGACCCGTGATCTGGGTACCAAGGACATTGGCGATTGATTACAGCAAGTAGCCGTTCTAACTGACCCAGGGAGACTGGCCTGCCAGCCTGTTGTGTGATATCCTGCAGCTCTCTCGCATGAACTTTCTGCTGAGCTGACAGTTTCCCCCCCATACTCACGGAACGAAGCTTTCCAGCGAGGTTCGAGGTTCAGTGCACCGAGGGCTATTCCAGCCGGTGAGCAGGGGGAATCACGTCGGTGTCACCAGATGTTGCAATAAATGAAGCCAAGTCCGTCAGTCTGTTCCAGTGGAGCGCCCCAAGCGGGGGGTTTCCACGGCCTTTTATTATAATGGTTACGTAAATCATTCTATTATGCGCATGTGCAACCCCAATCCAACTCCTCGCCCCCTCCCCTGATTGGTGCTCTATGCATCGCGTGTTCCAGTGGTACGCACCTGGTCGGCGCTTAATCTGTGTGTCTCCTGATCGAGTGGGGGGGGGTGGGAACCACTTCAGCCGCTCTAAATCCGGGGGCGGTCTTCCAACCCCCTTAGGGCTTGAGAAGTGTAAAGTTCCTACAATTCCCTCCCCAACAAGCATCTGTCAGAAGTTGAGCCACATCTCTTGGGCCTTGTTTATACAAGAAAAATTGTACTGATTTAACTAAGTTGATTTTAGATTAATTAGTTGAAAGTTAAACCAGTTTAAATGCATTTACATAAGGAATTGCACCAGTGTAACTAGAGTGATTTATGGTGAAATTCTGGCCTCACTGCAAGTCAATGAGAGTTTTGCCATTGACTTCAGTGGTGCCAGAATTTCACCTTAAAACTGATTTAGTTAAACAAGTAGAACTTTCCTAGTATAGACAAGGCCTTGTTCTATTTCCTTTTTTCATCCGTTTGATTTGGTGGTTGAGCCCTTAGACTCATAAATCAAGCACGACAAGTGGATGTGCTTGTTTGTTTTTTCCCTTTGCTGAAATTAGAAGTTCCTTTCAGAAGCAGACATTTTCACGTTTTGATTTTCTTGAAATTTTCCCATTTTTCCAATTAAAAAGTTCACTTTTTTTCAGTTATTTCCCAGTTTTCATTTTCCGTTTTAGGGTCGGGATTTATTTTCCAATTGCCAATTTTGAATTGTCAGTTTAGTCAGATGCTAGAATTTTTCAAAATAAAAACATTTTAAAGGAATTCTGTTTCAGAATTTAATATCTTCAAATATGTTAGAAAATAATATGTTACAATTCTGCAAACTTTCAGAAAACAGAATATCAGTTTGTTTGGTTTTGTTTTTTTGTGGGGGGGGGGGGAGGAGGGAAGAAAGCCTTACATTTGTTATGAATTTTAACAACAAAACAAAAAACCCTACAGACCAGTTCTCTTCTTAGCCTATCAACAACTTGTCAGAATCTTTCTTCTGAATCTAGATAGACATAGTATCAAGCATTATTGTGTCTCTATATGCAAGATTTGCTAAGGATATAGGGTGAAATTGCCCAAGCACTTAACTGATGTAGGCCCCTAAAGCCCTATTTTCAATAGTCACTTAAGTATTTAGGAGCCTACATCTCAATGAAAGTCAGTAGCCTAAGTTCCATTATGTGCTTAAGTCACTTTTGACAACTGAACTTGAGTTCTTAAGTCATTAGGTGTTTTTGGAAATTTTACCCATAGGCCCTAATTCAGCAGTCCATCCCTATTCAGCAAAAGACTTAAGCACATGAGTAATCTCACTGATCACTTCATTGGGACAACACACATACTTAAGCATATTGCTGGATTAAGAACATAGTTCTTATACTGACTACACAACTTGAATTTTCTAGGTTTGCTTAGTGGTTTAAAAAAAAAATAAGAAAGATTAGGTCTTTATGTTGCTTGGCATTGGGACATTTTCTTCTTAAAACCTTAGCAGTGTCTAACACCATGCTGTTCTGAAAAAGACTTTATTTTGAACATGGTTACCAAGTGACACCAGACACAGTAACTTCAGGTCAATAGCGGTGATTGTAAAGGTACCCACCTGAACCAGTGGGACACTTAGCTGTGGTTAGGACTGACTTTTAATTTTGTAATGTTCTTTCACAATGTTAAATCTTTTTAAGCCTAAGCTTTGTTACAGAATAGTATCTCGTCAGGTGGTGGGTAGGAGAGATTTGTAAAAAAAGATTAAAATAAAAATGAGGAAATGTGATAACCAACACTACCAGTCACTTTTCTTATGTTGATAGTTCATGTACAGTAGCAGAGGTGTTTGTAGTGTTTTGATGTGTTCAGTTGAAATATTTTCCGACCTATGTGCTAACTGCTCCTGTTGGAATTAACAACTAGTAACTATATATCAAATACAAACAGATAAACATATAATATTCATAAAATACAGGCAGCTCCCACATCCTTTACACATACAACCTTTAAAGATTTTTGTAATTATCTCCAACTTCAACATTATATCTGAGGATACAGTGGGTACATGCAAAAACAAATTTTAAAGACAGAAAAATCAGGCAGGTCTACAGGACAAGCTGCTATCTTTACACAGCTCTAAATTGTATGAAGTGAATCACATCACACACACACATACACACACACTTTTATACAAGATAACCCTGTGGGCAGAAAAATGCTCCAACTGAACACCACCACCTCATCACTGAGAGAATCCCAAAGTAATCATATGCCTCTATACCTCAATCATTACCAAAACCTCCCAATCTTTGTACATAAGATGTGAGGAAGTAGGTCAGAATATTAAAAAAAACAAACCACCACTACCACCACCACACCCACAACCCAACAACACACCCCACAATGAGGTTACTCATGTGTAAGGCACTACTCAACATGAATAAAGATGTTAATATGGCCCAAATGGGATTTGACTACTGATAGACCACTGGATTTCTCCTATTATTAGCCATGGCAGCAAGGAAATGCATCAAACTATTGCTAATCAGATACTGTTACAATAGGGCTAAACAAAATATGAGATACTAAACTAAACCTGGCTAGAATTAGAGAGAGTCCAGACTTGTGAGGAATGTTGGTCCTAAGGAATAAAGCCAGAAAGCTTGTGTTACTAATAGCAAACAATTACCTTGAACAGAAATTACACTAGACATCTAGAAAGATGCCAGTCTCACTCATATACTGAATAACACATTGTTACCTGATAACAATTCTGCACCAAATAGCCATATACTTAACTGGGGTTAAAAACCACTATATTAATTACATGTGGACTACTGGTGTATAACATTACACCAAAAACCTCTGCATATATTTGCATAAAAACAAATGCCTCAAGTATGGTGTATATTCTTAAATAGAATACTACATGTGGTTGTAAAAAAAAAAAAACCCACACACACACCACACAGGTTCCCCTGTACACTTACCTGTGTATTTTTGAGAGAGAGCATGCACACTACATGCCATTATTTATTTATATAGCACTCAAAATACTCAAAACACACAGTAAAACACAAAAAGTTTTAAATTGGCCCAATGCACATAGACAACTTTCAAAACAAAAAACCCTACAAATTTCCTCTATTGTTCCTCCTTTTACAGATTGTGATCTCACAGTAAAATGTTGTTACTGTTTAATGTGCTAAGGCAGAAACCTCAAGCAAGATCAGAAAAAACGTGTGTTAATATTACATGATGTTGTTATCAATGCAACCTACGTGGTGGAGCAATACAATCTATGTCCAATGTGCGTAGTTAAAATTTTCAAACAAACAGCACAGTCACCATGAGACATTGTATTCCACTGCTACTTTGTGGAAATCACTGCAATAAAGTCCAGAATAGAGAGAAAATACAAAAAAAAAAAGTTAGTTTTATAATGTGTGTGGTATTGTTGGTTCCAATATTCAATTGTAATTGACCTTATATTTCCAACATGCCAAAATTTCACTAACCATTTTATTCATTGTAAAGGCTCTCTTTTTCTGCAATTTCCTCTCCCCCCACCATCCCCAATTACCCCTACCTCATTACAGTTAAGCTGGTTGTGTGTGTATGCACACAACAGAAGCTTTTCAAAAGTTTGTACTGCAGATTCTCTTAGATTGAGATTTAGCAGTCCATCCCAATTCAGCAAAGATGATAAGCGTGTGCCTACAGGTAAGCACACACTTAAGTCTCATTGAATTTAAAACTTTTTTATATACAAAGGAAGAGTTTAAAGGTTTTTACAAGTTTCTGAGAGCTAAGTTGAAGAGAAAGACTTGTTCTTTTTCCACACAATACCTAGCAGACTTTCAGCCACTGAGTGAGTTTCAGCCACTGAGTCTGCACTGCTGGAGGAAAAGTAATTCACCTTTAAAAGAAGTTGAGTTTCATTGACTATCAATTTATAGTTTCCCAAAAGATTATAGACACAGGGACTTACTGGGATCAAGCAGCGTACAATGCAAATCTCTAAAGTGAAGATGTAAGATGCTTTCTGTATTCTATGTGACATACGAATTGTCACAAATTTGGCTGTTGGGACTTTGGTTCCCTCCCCCACTCCTTTAAAAAAAAAAAGCCATTATTTTCTTTCATGTGGAAGCCTCATCTTTCTGTTAATTGGTGACAACGGCAATCAAAACCACCTTCACAACGTTTCTAATGCATATGACATGGTTTCATTAGCTATTGTTAGTGTCTATTCTCACTGGCATAAGGAAGTATGTATGTGTATCAAGAAAAACTGCCACTAGTAAAACATTTTTCCAGTGTAGTTTTATTTCAGCTACAGGGCACTATAGTAAGACAGGCCTTTGTATTAGAACTATTCTTTAGACTGCTTCGTGTTCACTGCATACATTTTTGTGGAGCTGTTCCTTGTAGTCAAAAAAGTGCGAGTGCTACAGACCGGTGCATATTACAATGAGAATATTTTATTGGACTTTGATGAAGCTGGCACTAGAAAACAGTGGCCTGGCAGTTGAGATCCTTACACTGAGTGGGCATGTTATTATCTGAAGTAAATATATTGCTATGATTTTTGTGACTTGATTGACAGCACTATTTAGTGTGAAGTTTAAAATCCTATTAATCAGACTGAGGTTTCATGCCTGTAACATTTTTAACACAGTTCTATAGTGAGGACTACTTTGAATTATATCATTTCTTGATCTAGTAGCAGAGAGATTCCAGCATGATTTAATATAATCCATTACAATAAATTATAGCAATATTTTAAACTCAATTGGATTAGAAGAAACACTTTCAAATTGTGGTTTGACAGACAAATCCCAGTATTTTCAGTGGATCTTATTTCACATCTATTCATAATGTTACTAAGGGCTTGGCTACACTTACAAGTTGCAGTGCTGGTGGAGGCTTTCCAGCGCTGCAATTACACCCCGTCCACACTTGCAGGGCACAACCAGCGCTGCAACTCCCTTGTTGCAGCGCTGGCTGAAAACCCATCCGGGTTGGGGTATAAGGAGTGCAGCGCTGGTGATCCAGCGCTGCTCAGGAGGTGTGGACACTCACCAGCGCTTTAATTGTCCTCCAGGGAATAAGGAGTTATCCCAGAATTCCTGTTCAGCCACTCTGCTCATCAGTTTGCACTCTACTGCTCTTGCCTCAGGTGACCCGCCCTTTAAATGCCCCGGGAAATTTAAAAATCTCCTTCCTGTTTGCTGCAGCCAGGTGTGGAGTGCAATCAGTTAATCTTTACAGGTGACCATGCCTCCACGCGGCAGACGAGCCCCAGCATGGAGCACTGGCGAATTGCAGGACCTCATTAGTGTTTGGGGGGAGGAAGCTGTGCAGTCCCAGCTGCGCTCCAGCCGTAGGAATTACGATATCTTTGAGCAGGTATCAAGGTCCATGCTGGATAGGGGCCATGATCGGGACGCACTGCAATGCAGGGTTAAAGTTAAAGAGCTGTGTAGTGCCTATTAAAAAGCCCGCGAGGGGAATCGCTGATCCGGAGCTGCCCCCACGACCTGCCGTTTTTACAGGGAGATGGACGCGATACTTGGGGGTGACCCCACTGCCAATCCCAGGACCACGATGGACACTTCTGAGCAGGGTGGGGGACAGGAGGAGGAGGAGGCGGAGGCGGCGGCGGGGGGGGGGAGGAAAACGCGAGTGAAGCTACTGGGATGGGGGAAGACACCCCAGAGTCCCTGGAGGCATGCAGCCAGGAGTTCTTCTCAAGCCAGGAGGAAAGTACCCAATCGCAGCAGCCAGCAGTTGCTGAAGGACAAGCAGAGCAGCGGGTTACCGGTAAGTGGCTTTTATTTTCTGGGTGGAAATGTTTCTGGAGAGGAAGGGGGGTTAGGGCTGCATGCATGCCAGCCTAGATGTGGAATAGCCCATTGATGTGGTCTATCACGTCGCGGTAATCGGCTGCAGTAATCTCAGCAAAAGTTTCAGCCAGAGCGTGGGCAATATGCCTGCGCAGGTTTATAGGGAGAGCCACTGTGGTCCTTGTCCCAGTCAGGCTAACGCGTCCGCGCCACTGTGCCACGAGGGGTGGTGGGACCATTGCTGCACACAGGCAACCCGCATAGGGTCCAGGGCGGAATCCGCATTGCTGTAGAAGAGCCTCCCGCTCTTCCCTAGTGACCCGCAGCAGGGAGATATCTTCCAGGATTAACTCCTGTGAAAAATGTTGGGAGACTCTTTAGAGATAGGGAGATAGTGAAGATCACCCCTGCAGCTGCATCTTCACTCAACCCCTCTATCACTGCAGCTGTTCGGTGCACTTCCCCGAAGCAACCAGCACCCCTCTATCACTCAAGCCCCACTTCTCCCTCTATGCAGCACCCCTCACTCACCATTTCGTGGCTTCTGTTGTGTTATGTGTGTGGGAAAAGTATGCTAAGGTGAGGACTGAAAACTCCTTCAGTGTGTGGGAATTACTGTCTGGATGAGATAATGTAAACAATGCTACCCTGTTAACTGTTGCCATTTTTGCTTTCCAAAAGTGACCTTGACTGCTGGACTGACCAGATCTACCACTGCACAGAGACTGCAGAATCTGAGGAAAAAGCCCCGAAAGAGCAAGGAGGACATGCTGAAAACTGTTATTGATCACTCTGCTAGAGAGAGTAAAAACTTGCAGGAGTGGAGAGAAAAGGAAAGCATGATCCGCCAGAGACATTGGCGGAGAAACGCTGTAGCAAAGAGGAAAAGCACAAACCAGCTGCTAAACATCCTGTCGCGCCAAGCGGACTCTCTCCAGGCTATCGTAGCCATGCAGGCAGAGCAGTCCCGTGCTGCCCCACAGCCCCCCCCGTCCCAAAGCTTTTTGCCTTGTGCCCCAATGTCAGCTCAAACCCCCTTTCCCCAGCATCCAGGTTCTTACCACCACCAGCTGCCTCCAACACCTGTACGTTCACCAACCAGCCCTGATAACTACAACCCTTACCCTCTGCACTCAACCCCCATCACCATGCAGTATATGCACCCTGAAGTGCAGGATTCATTGCACAGCACTCCAGACAGGACATATGCAAACTTGTGACTGTACAGTTCACCAACCCACACCCCTGCCCTCTTGTGTTCATGAAATGTTGTGTGTCTGTCTGTCTGCCAAGGAAGTTTTTTTCTTTTCAATAAAACAATTCTTGGCTTTGAAAACAGTCTTTATTATAGCAGATAGTGAAAGATACCTTAGCCCAGCAAAGAAACAGGCACTGCAAATCATTTTAGGGATAATAGAATAACAGTGTAAACAGTGCACTTCACTCCCATGCAAGGCAGCAAACATTACTGTTGGCTTTCAGCCTCAAATTCTTCCCTCAAGGCATCCCTAATCCTTGAAGCCCTGTGCTGGGCCTCTCTATTAGCCCTGCTCTCTGGCTGTGCATATTCAGCCTCCAGGACTTGAACCTCAGTGGTCCATGCCTGACTGAATGTTTCACCCTTCCCTTCACAAATATTATGGAGGGTACAGCAAGCGGATATAACCGCGGGGATGCTGCTTTCCCCCAAGTCTAGCTTCCCATACAAGGATCTCCAGCGGGCCTTTAAACGCCCAAAAGCACACTCCACAGTCATTCGGCACTGGCTCAGCCTGTAGTTGAACCGGTCCTTGCTCCTGTCAAGCTTCCCTGTATAGGGTTTCATGAGCCAAGGCAGTAACGGGTAAGCGGGGTCTCCAAGGATCACAATGGGCATTTCGACGTCCCCTACTGTGATCTTCCTGTCTGGGAAAAAAGTCCCTGCCTGCATCTTCCTGAACAGGCCACTGTTCCGAAAGATGCGTGCATCATGCACCTTTCCAGGCCAGCCTGTGTAAATGTCAATGAAACCCCCACAGTGATCCACAAGCGCCTGGAGAACCATAGAGAAATACCCCTTCCGATTAACGTACTCTGATGCCGGGGGGGGGGGGGCAGAATAGGAATATGCGTCCCATCTATCGCCCCTCCACAGTTAGGGAAACCCATTTGTGCAAAGCCATCCACAATGTCCTGCACGTTCCCCAGAGTCACGGTCTTTCTTAGCAGGATGCGATTAATTGCCTTGCAAACTTGCATCAAAACGATTCCAACGGTCGACTTTCCCACTCCAAACTGGTTCCCGACCGACCGGTAGCTGTCTGGAGTTGCCAGCTTCCAGATTGCAATAGCCACCCGCTTTTCCACCGTCAGGGCAGCTCTCAATCTTCTGTCCTTGCGCCGCAGGGTGGGGGCGAGCTCAGCACACAGTCCCATGAAAGTGGCTTTTCTCATACGAAAGTTCTGCAGCCACTGCTCGTCATCCCAGACTTCCATGACGATGTGATCCCACCAGTCAGTGCTTGTTTCCCGAGCCCAAAAGTGGCGTTCAACGGTGCTGAGCATTTCCGTGAATGCCACAAGCACTGTAGTGTCACACGCAGCAGGAGAATCGATATCGATATCATCATCAGACTCCTCACTGTCACTTTGGAGCTGAAGGAATAGCTCGACTGCCAAACGTGTTGTGCTGGTGACACTCATCAGCACAGTCCTCAGCAGCTCGGGCTCCATTTCCCACAGAAATCGCGATTCACACACAGTAAAACAGAAAGACACTCACAATGGCGCCAAACGTTGCCGGAAAGACTGAATGCTGGGATGTGAAGCGATGCACCATGGGGCGTTGGCACAGGAAGCGGAATGAGCCACACACTTCCTTCCCCTTCCCACAATACTCAGCGCCAAAATGGGACAAGGTGCTCTGTGGGATAGCTGCCCACAATGCACCTCTCAATACAGCGCTGGAAATGCTGCAAGTGTGGCCACACTGCAGCGCTGGTAGCTGTCAGTGTGGCCACACTCCAGCGCTGGCCCTACACAGCTGCATGACCAGCGCTGTAACTCCCAGCGCTGCAACTTGTAAGTGTAGCCAAGCCCTGTGTATAGAAGAAAAATTCCTTTAAGTGTCAGAGGTTTGAACAGGCAGAAGAGGCACCACAGACAGAGTAAGGTTACTCTTCAACTTGATTAGATGATTGTTTATAACACTCATCTATGTAAAGGTATTATACTTGTCTCAACCACATTAAAATCACCATTATAACAGTACTACTACTTAATGCTCAAAGTGTATAGCTTCAATTATGGTATTTTAAAGTGAATAATAATAATAATAATAATAATTAATAATAATAAATATCATCCAGACATTTAATATCTACATATTTCAGCTTGGCATGTAGCTATACACTATCTGAATTGGCAGTGCTCATAAATGCTACACAGCAGTATAAAGTTTTTTTTTATACAGTCCCATGCTTACATAATGTATGGTCACTACAGAGTGCTCCTGTAACTCACTTTTACCAGCAAAAATGAATTTGGTTATCAATATATACTCAACAATATTATCCTACTGTCAAGTGCTTTTTATGGACAGAGGAGCACATTTTATTTTGGACAGAGAAGGTTGATCTCAGTCATGAGAAATGAAATAGCAGGAGCTTATGGTGATTGAGTTTATGAAGGTAAATAATGGGACTTAACCAGAAAAGTCTAATGCAAATATTTTCATTTAGAAATAAGGTACCAATGATTTAGCTAATATGATTTATGGGTTGCCAGCCAATTTTTTTTAAATTTAAAAAGAAACATTTTACATGTTTAGCACATTTGCCTAAATCAAGCTTTTGAATCATATGAAATGTAAGCCAGGATTGCATGAGACCATCTCTTACTTCATGTCAATGGACTTTGATAAACAAGAAATTGGCTATGATTCCCCAACATCTATTTGTTAATAACTCAGCTGATTCTTTGGCAATAGTGTATATACAAAAAATTGGACCAGATTCACCCCTACAGTAGCCTCAGCAAAATCAGTGGAATGACACTAGCCATGTAGTTAGCACAGTGGGCCAACCACCAGTGCCTTGATCCAGTGCCTATTGCAGTTAAAGGAGGCTTTCCATTGATTTCAATGAGCAATGGACTGGGTTCTAAACCACTTCACTGAGGCTGCACCAGTTTTAGTCAACTTTGAATGTGACCACTGAAAGCCTAAAGCATGGAGCATTCTGCCTTTTGGACAAGAGGACATCCTCACTGGTAAAGTCACTGTGCTGATTCATTCATTGTGCCCTTCTCAGTTAAAGGCCTACATGCAATCTGTGGCAATCATGTGATATCTGCATTTTTCACCAGTATACAAATTGAAATCTGACAGATTGCTAATGAGCTGATGTTGGAATAACTGAATAGTCTGTTATCATTTGTCCATTCACAGTTACTTCACCAGCCCATCTGTGCATGGAATACAGCTACTATGGAGCAAGCAGGGTGGGGCCCATTTTCACCATTCACACCTTTTGCCATTGTAAGCCTCTGGGAAAGGCCTTCACTAATTAAAGTTTTTAAACAAACATATTGCCAGATTTCCCGCACTGTTATTAAAGTACTGTGTGTTGTTACAAAAGGTGCTGCATGACAGCAGCTTGAAGATTTAGCTATTTTGTACATAATTCTCAACATGAGCATAATGTTTGTGTTCCAAACAGCAATTCAGATAGTATAACATCTGATTCAAAATACTGTAGCATGAGGACTCTTTTGCAGACAACTGCCTAAATGGCAAGATGTAGATCTGCCCATTGCCTTGTCTACGCTCAGCTTTCCCATGTTCCAGAAGCTCCTTCCTTTCTGGAATTGTGTGCAACATTTCATTCCTTATCAGCAGTAAATGTAGTACTTGTGAAAGGTGCCAGACGGTCCTACAATCAGATTTTTTTTTTTATTCCCACAACAGGTACAGTGCAGAGAGTAGTCATTCAGACATCCACTGCCCACTAGTATGCCTCAACCCTACTCTGAAGGGACCATGGGTGCTGGACTTCATGCTGAGACTGCAGCAAAGAATCCTGTGGCACCTTATAGACTAACAGATGTTTTTGCAGCATGAGCTTTCGTGGGTGAATACCCACTTCTTCGGATGCAAGGCTTCTTGCCTTGTACATCTTGTACATCTTGCCATGTACATCTTTGCTGCTTCTACAGAACCAGACTAACACGGCTACCCCTCTGATGCTGAGACTGACAGCAAAAGTACCGTTTGTGGTGATTTTTACATGCTGGGTACTGCCCGCCTACACCATGACAGACCACCAGAGGTTCATGGTTTTAGGTCACTCAATACTACTGAGCTAGGCTGGTTTTGAATCAGGGAGCTGTTATCCCATAAGCTAGTAGCTCCCAAATCCCAGCTGTGCTCCCCCTGGAGCACCTCCACATAGCGAGCCGTGCCACTCTTCAAGCAGTGATGAGTTTTGCTGTGTAGCTCCTACTAAAGATCCTTTAGGGTTTCCAGAGGGTTTTTTAACCAACTATTGAAATAAAACAAAAGTGGAAGCTCCTCTCTCTGTCCTACATGGCTGCTCCATGTCTTCCTTTATCAGGTGTAAATCCAGCCCCGAGCAGATTTACAGAAAAACACAGGTTTGAGAGATAGCAAGCACATAGGAGGACAGAGCCATTCTGCAAAGTGACATGGAGGGATTAGAGTAATGGGGATTACAGTCAATGAAAGCAGGTTCAGTTTTAGTGGCTATGAAGTCCTACACTGTGGGAGAGGATGTAAATAAGTAGCTGCACCTGTTGCATTCAAATTAGCGTATTTTCCTCTTGTCCCTTTACTACTGTCCCAATGTTGGGATTTTGTTGCTGTTTTGTTTTTAATGTAGCTAAGCAGGGAGGGGGCTTTCTCTTACTAAGTGACCACAGCATGAAGAGTGTTGACAACCACTACAGGCATGAAAGCCTGGAGCCATCCAGTCCCCGACAGTGGATGCAACTTAGCTGTTAATGAGGTCTAGATATTTAGTAGTGTTACTGATTTTTTAACGTGAACGTCATGTGCTATTTAAAGCAGTGCTTGCACAGACAAAAATACCCTGCAACAGTTTGATTTTATTGATATAACGTTAGAATGCATTGGCTCCCATTGTTATATTATACAGTTAAATATATGGGACCAGAGAGTTTCTTCAGGGGTGTACATGAAATTCCAAAGGAAGTCATGTGCAAGCATCTGCAGGGACAATAGTGCCTATGTAAACAAATGCTAAACATAGGATAAGCAGAAAAGCAAAAGATAAAGCCCTAATAAGCAAATTCTCTACCCCATCCCCATTCCCAAGTTGGAAATCTTGGATGAAACAGTAAAAGGTGTTTCCATTCCAGGCAGCTTGAACTTCCAAAAGAAAGGCACTGTGTCATCAGAGAACCCTAATTAACACTGACCTCATTTGTCAGTATCAGAAGAGGTCAGACTTTCAAATGGATCAACTGTTCTTGAAATACCTTCCCATGTAATGAGGGCAAACAGGTTTTTCTTCTCCTTCAGTCATGTAGTTCTTCTCTTTCTGTTTCTATTTGTTTTTAATTCAAGAAACAGGTGGATGGTGACCATGGAAAGAAGAATCAAACTGAGTGACATTCCAGTTTTTGAAAGGTGCTGCACTGATAACTCTGGAATCTAAAGCTTCCAGTTCAGCCATAGAACCAATACAGTCCAGGAGACACACTGCCAGCTTTCCTACACTGTCCTGCTAAACTACACCAACTCTGATCATAAAAGATCCCCTTCTAAGGACAACAGCATAGTTCAATAACCAGCCTCATCTGTTGATTCTATCCTGGTTCTGCCATTCTGTGTCCTAAGCCAACACAATGTCCCTGCCTCAGTTTCCCCATCCATAAAACTTGGATGACGTGAGGATTACTTTAAAATACTTAGAAGCTGAAAAGTACTATAGATTGCTGTTATAGTGCCAGGTGGAGTGGTGATGTTTTTGGTGATCCAGCTCTTATCACACTCTTTTGCTGTATGCCACTGAACAGCTGTCAGATGGCAAAAGCTTTGGTCTGTACCACCTCAGGCTGGGTTTCACTAAGCTATGATAACAGACTATCTCGTTGTCAAGTCCCTGAGTCACCAAGGTACCGTGTAAGAAGAGTTCAATCCCTCACCACCACTTCTATTTCCCATAAAAATAGGTCGCATCCTGATAAGTGTTCATTAGTGGAGACCTGAGTATCATCATGCTATTAAGCTAGGCAGGTTTTTAATATCATACTTCTCACCACGGTATGTCCTAGTTTTTATACCATGCTCATTACCATGAATTGGTCTTCCTGAATACCAAGAAAAACTGGAGGTTCCCTGGGTTTAATCCTCAGCAGCACTGAACTTATGCCTGGCTCTTCTGGACAGGTTGTTTGGGGGTGAAGGTGCCTCCAAGTCACCTTTCTGCTCTCCCAAGCCTGAGCAAACAGCTCCTGGTGAAACTCAGTGGCTCAACAGTCCCACAGGAATGCTGCATCAGCCAAGGCTTATGAGGAACATCATGCACTCCATCTTGCTCCTACCTACCACTAGCCAAGCCTTTCTAGCTATGCAGAGGGGTGGGGAGTAGCTGACATTGATCCAGCTATGCCAGGTTTATGCCCTTCCAGAAGCTTTCTGGATGCAAAGCAGCCAGAGTGGGGCCAAGGATTCACTGTTACAGTCAAGCAAAGAAAGTTTTCATGCCTCTGTTGAATTCTGCATCCAAATATACCAGTACTCAAACTCTACTCCACTGCTAGTGTGCAGTTCTAGAGCTAGGATTTTCTTTATAGTCAGAATAGTATTTAGAACTTAGCCCTGTCCCTTGAGAAAAGCAAACACGATAGCAAAGTAATCACTTTAAAGTCTAAACAGACGTTTACCTCATCATTCTGTGTCCACGTGAATGATGGCCGCCACAATAGAAAGGAAATTTACTTATGTGCAGGATCAGGCCCTCAATGCTAATTGTGATGCAAGTATCTATCCACTAGGAGTTGAACTGCGATCAGTCATTTCTAGCAGAGGACAATGACTTGAATGACTGGTTTAAATTCAGCTGACCATTAGTCACCACAAGGCCTGACACTTCAAACAGGCAGGTGAATAGCTATTACTCACATGAGTAGGCCCATTAAGCCTTAAGGACTATTTATGTGTGTAAGGGTTTGCAAAATCAGATTCCAGAGCTGAAAGGTATTTAGTGTTGTTTAGCATCTCTGGAAAAAAAAGAAAAAGAAAAAGCCTGTAATTAGCCTACTGTTCCCAGGAATGGCATTGCCTACTTTCTACCCTGTAGCCCATGCTACCAGCACTTCCAGGCCTCTTCCTTTTAATAGGACCAGTTATACTGAAGGAAATAGCAAGACAAACAGCAAAGACACACAGGACAATGGAAGTACTATACCATAGTACTTAATGAAAACACACTTTATAGCCTCAAGTACTCGAGGGGGCAACCTTAATGAGCACAAAATATTCATCTCTAATAAGAACATACTGTCATAATCTCCCTCTATGTGATAAATAGATTATAGGGTTTGCTCTTTTCCCCCTCCTTTTTGTTAGGCTAATGCTTTTCCCCACACAATAATTTAACTAATACTCTAAAAGCAAATCACAAGTTATCAGGACCCAGTATAAGTGGATTTTCTTTAAAAATGTTTTGAATCTTGAATTAAACAAGTCTTCTCCAAATAAATGCTCCTTTTTTCAGCTGGCACTGAAGATTTTGTTGTTCCCAATAATCAAGCTCCCACTCGACTAACTTCTCATTTAACACAACGTGTTCCTATTTCATTTGAAGAAAATTTATCATCCACAAGCAAAGACAGAAAATGTGTGAATGTCTAAAGCTTATGTAAATTAAGAGGCCATGCACACTCGTCCTAAAAATAGTAGATAATTATGGGCATATCTTCAGTATGCTATAATTATGGGCCTCCTGTCATCCCTCTATTCTGTAGAAGGTCACAGTAGTAGCATACAAAATTTACAGTATATTACCAGTTAAAAACACAATAATTAGCAACTGCGCATCTTCAGCACCAGTGATGAATGTTCACAGTAAATGTAAAAAAAAATAAAGTTGCTTTATATGGACAGTACACACTTAAATTTAATCATCAGCTCCTGCTATCCAGTGGGCAATATTCTCGCACTATTATAATGCTATTTGCCAAGATCATAGTACACCCTTGGGCTGAATTCATCCTTAATGAAGAAACAAGGAGCCAAATCTTCCACTATCACACCAGCAATGTACACCTTAAACATATTCCTTTAAACGTCATAATTCTATGTCACTTATTCAATGACAACATCTAGGAGACCGGGAGAAAGGGCTAAGTGTTATTTTGACCATTATAATGAACATTTTACTTAATATACAGAAAATTTACATCACAAGAGTGTATGGGTTGAGGGAGTCTCTAATTAAATGCATATCATTTTTCAGCTTCTTTACATGCTTGAATCTGAAAGGAGTAAGGAGATCATGCATGCCCAGACCATAAGTCCACTTGTAAGGAATCAAACAATTAATTCATTTATTGCATTGCCCCATTCTCTTGTATCTGGCTAAGGAGAATACCGGTATTTCATGGAACATTCATCTTTTCATTACAGGATTTACAGTCACGAGCAGGATTGCATAACCTTTCAGAACTCAAACAACATATGTTTATAGCACCTTCCATCAGAGGATCTCAAGCATGAATGGATTAAACATCACAGATCACTGGAAGGTAGATATTACCCCCATTGGACAGATGGGGAAACTGAGGGATTGAACAATTAAGTGACTTCTCCAATGTCCCACAGCAAGCCAGTGGCAAACCCAGGAATGGAACCCAAATCTCCTGCTTTAACCATTACACAATTCTTCTCATTTACAGTTGTATCCCCCAGATCATGACCGCAGAATATGCAATATAGAAACCCAGGTAACTGACCTGAAATGCCTCCATTCCCCACCAACTCCTGATGCGAAGTGCTGTAGTCTTACATCATTGACAAGATCAACAGAATCAGAGAGGGTCTCCTTGGGACTGAAGAAACCAAACCACAAACAAGATCCTCACACAAAACATCTGGCTTAATGGAGTTTGCACCACTGAAACAAATAGAAGCCCTGGAGAATTTAAGGGAGGTCAGGCCCACCATCTGTGAAAGCATCCCTCACCATTCATGGATGGTGTGAGAAGCGGCACACATCTCTTTGAGTATGCCCAGGTGTCCCCTCTCTTCAGCTCTCAGTGCCCCCTGTAAGCTGTCAGTTTACCTCTTGCAAGTCTTCTCTGGGTCAGCCCTCTGGCCAGGCCACACAGTTTAAATCCATCCTGGGGTACAATAAACTCAGAAGACATTCCTTGCCCTGCAGGGCCATTTATAAATAAAATGGTTTCTTACCCTTCTGAGGCTTAAATCCCCCTGAGGAATTAAATCAGTAGGTTCCTCCTGAACTCCTGTTGCCAGCTGTAGCGAGTAATAGGCCCTAGCCTTGACCTGGTTCCTTCGGCTGTAGCCTAGAGAGCCTCTCTCCCTGCTCCAGAGGCTCCAGCCACAAGCTGCCTTGCTAGCACCAGGCAGCTGCTTTTATTTCAGGTTGCTGGGCCTGGACTGGCTGTTGCTGTTCCCCAACCCTTCTAGTTGCTGGAGGACCAGATCTCAGTAGTTCCCAAAGTGGCTGCTCCCAGGATGCTTCTCTAGGCAAGCCCAGAGGTTTAATACTGGCTGCTCTTTTCCTCTCAGGCCATGACTACACTACAAACTTATGTTGACTCAAACTATGTTGGCATATAGTTGCCACACGTAGTAAATCACTTGTGCATGTGCATACTTGGGTCTTTGTGTCAGTGGTGCACATAGTCACCAGGAGTGCTTGTGTTAATGCAGAGTGCAGTGCACCATTATAGGGGCTGTTTCCCTTGCATTTATTTTCATGTTTACTGTGTTTATTAATGTTGTTGATGGTGTTGTGCTTATGGAACATTTAAAGGACTTGGAACTTTCCAGAAGGGACTGGTTCTGTGGAACTTTCATGATCCAGACCCTTTATAAGGGCTGTGCACCTGTCAACAGTTGCTGTCTGTTAGAGAAGCAGCCAGTAACAGTCTATTTGTGTGGGCTTCAGGAGGTTTCCTTCATCACAGATCATCATCGTCATCACTGATCCTCACCATCGATCTGAGTCATCTTACACCTGAGACTTACCTGTCATGTGTGACTCAGTGAACTTACTATCTGTTCCTGTGCTCCTGATCTGCTGAAGGTCCTGTGATCCTCCTGTACCTGGCAACTGCTGGAGGCAGTGGTAGGTCCAGAATCCACCTAGGCAATCTGCAGATGACTGCTTACATCCATCAGCTGCTGTGTGCGTCCATCATTATCCTGGGGGTCTGTTGGGACCTTGGTTCATTGGAGACCTACATTACAAAACATCTGGATAACACCATAGGTAGGAATCCCACTGTGCAACTCATCACTGAGTTTTGGCAATGCAGGATGAGGCCAAAATGAGCAGGGCCACCCAGAGGATTCAGGGGGCCGGGGCAAAGCAATTTCAGGGGCCCCTTCCATAAAAAAATTGCAATACTAAATACTCATGGGGGCCCTTGTGGGGCCCAGGGCAAATTTCCCCACTTACTCCCCCCACCCACGGGCGGCCTTGGGAAAAATAGACCTTCAGCATCTCAGCACAAACCCAGTTTTGAGAAAACTTCTTTACAAGGTATCACTGGTTCTCAGCATCAGCTAGTGCTAAAAGGCACTAAAGCTCATTAAAAGGGTTGGACAAATATTTTCCATCAAAACTTTTTTTGGATTGAAAACTAGGGGTTTTTAAAAAGCAGAAAAAAATCAAGGACAATGTCTGCTTTCCTTCAAAATTTGTTGTGGTTTTTTTAATTGAAAAGCTGAAATAAGTCTGCCAAAACCTGAACATGATTCGGGGTTTCAGAAGTGTGTGGCCAAATATTTGCTGCTTGCTTTGTTTGATTGTTTAAAGAAACAATAAAAAAATTCTGCTTAAAAAAAATCCAAAACGTTTGAACCACCTCAGCTTGTGGCCTAACGCCTGAGCCCATCCGATCAGAGATTTTTCCAGGTTTCTGATACGCTGCTGGCTTCCTTGACTCATATCTGTCTCCATAAGTTTGGGTTCATTTAGGTTAGAACATAAGAACAGCCATACTGGGTCAAACCAAAGGTCCATCCATCCCAATATCCTGTCTACCGACAATGGCCAATGCCAAATGCCCCAGAGGGAGTGAACCTAACAGGTAATGAACAAGTGGTCTCTCTCCTGTCATCCCTCTCCACCCTCTGACAAACAGAGGCTAGGGACACCATTCCTTACCCATCCTGGCTAATAGCCATTAATGGACTTAACCTTCATGAATGTATCTGTTTCCTAGAGACTGGCTCCATGGGGTCCCTCACAAACTGGAGACGGTTACTGTGGGTTTGTCTTTAGTATAGCTCAGGGGTCGGCAACCTTTCAGAAGTGGTGTGCTGAGTCTTCATTTATTCACTCTAATTTAAGGTTTCGCGTGCCAGAAATACATTTTAATGTTTTTAGAAGATCTCTTTCTATAAGTCTATAACATATAACTAAACTATTGTTGTATGTAAAATAAAGAAGATTTTTTAAACATTTAAGAAGCTTCATTTAAAATTAAATTAAAATGCAAATCCCTCCGGATTGCTGGTCAGGACCTGGGCAGTGTGAATGCCACTGAAAATCAGCTTGCGTGCCATCTTTGGAACACGTGCCATAGGTTGCCTACCCCTGGTATAGCTTATGTGCATACACCACAAACTGAGCATTTGAGCTTGTTCCAGAATCTGGGATGAGCCTATGTTGTGAAAACTGAAATGCTCAAAATAGCACATGCATGTGAATGGACACAGGGTGCTAAAATTAAATTAACCCAGGAGTTCTCAAACTGGGGGTCGGAACACCTGAGGGGGTCACGAGGTTATTACTGGGGGTTGCAGCCTCTCAGCCTCCACCTCAAACCCCGCTTTGCCTCCAGCATTTATAATAGTGTTAAATATATAAAAAAGTGTTTTCAATTTATGGGGGGGGGGGTCGCACTCAGAGGTTTGCTATGTGAAAGGGGTCACCAGGACAAAACTTTGAGAACCACTGAATTAACCCCTCTGGAGCCTTGGGGAATGCAGGGGAGGGGGGTCTCCCTTGGTAGGGTTGGGAAGGAGCTAGGTGCTGTAGGATATTGCTCTTCTCATGTGATCCCTCCCCCAGTGGCTAATTTTAAATGAAGCTACCCTCCCCTGACATGAATCTCCCTATGGCACTGAAATTAAATATAAACTACAATTTGGCATTTGAGATGTGAAAGGGATGGTAGCCCTAATGGAAAAGCGAACAGCTTGGCTCTTCTGCAAGCCTCAAACTGCTGAATGAGCTTTAGGGTAGGGAAGGCTGTGCCTCCCAAACAGCTTGGCCCTGCCCCCATCTGACCCCCATCCACTTCCTGCCCCCCCTCAGAATTCCCAACCTATCCTGCTCCTTACCCCCTCACTGTCCCCCAGAGACCCCCACCACCACCACCCCGGGACCCCACCCCTGCTCCCTGTCCTCTGACTGCCCCGACCCCTATCCACCACCCCCGCTGAGTCCTGACAGACCCCCAGAATGCCCAAGATCCAACGCCCCCCCGCCCGTTCCCTGTCCCCTGACCACCCCCCCAACCTCTGTCCCCGGGACTCCCTGCCCCTTATCCAACCCCCCCCCCCACCCGCAGCCCCAGCCTCAGCCTCTGCCTCTGACCCCAGGCTCCCCTGTCACCTGGAGCCTCAGCACATCGCATCCAGGAGCGTCTCTGAACAGCAGCGCAGCGTGGCTCCGGCGGGGCCTGAGCTCCTCCCCGCACAGAGCCACATGGTAAGGGGGCGGGGCTGCGAGCTCCGGGCTGAGCGAAGGGAGCTCAGACCCCGCTGGAGCTCGCAGCCCCGCCCCCTTACCACGCGGCTCTAAGCGGGGCGGGGCTCAGAGGCCCCGCCGGAGCCACGCTGCCGCTGTCGAGAGACGCTCCTGGATGCGCTGAGGCTCCAGGAGAGGGGCGGAGGTGGGGGTAAGGGGCCAGGGCAGGAGACTCGGCCGTTCTCTTGGGGGCCCCTGCGGGGCCTGGGGCAAATTGCCCCACTTGCCCCCCCCCCGGGCGGCTCTGAAAATGAGTCATGCAGGGGTGACTGGGCGCCTGGGGGCAACTTCTTAGTTTGTAATGGTCTCTGAATGTTATCAGTATCCCATAATTTTCATGCCATTCTTCCAAAATCCCAAAAACCTGTGAAGCCCACCTCAGTGTCTACCATCTCTGACAGAAGCATAGAGCCTGCACAGCTCCGCACTGTTGTCCTGAGTGTTGCAACCACAGGGTGTGTGATCCTGAAGTATTCGCAGAGCTGCAAGAACCACCAAATGAGTGGGGAATTTGATGGTTCCTTTGGAGGACAGATTGCCGTAGAACACAGCCAGAACCAATTTAAAGTTGTTGGTGGTCTTCACAGGGCAGCTGCAGATGGAGTGCAACTTCTAGGCCTAAAAAACAAGCACTGACTGGTGGGATTACATTGTAATGCAGGGTTGGGATGATGAGCAGTGGCTGCAGAACTTTCAGATGCCCAAGGCCACATTCCTGGGTCTGTGCACTGAGTTCACCCAAGCCTTTCAGTGCAGGGGACACCAAACTGAGAGCAGAAGTGACAGTGGAGAAGCATGTGGTGATCACACTACAGAAACTTACACCACCAGATTGCTACCTGTCAGTCAGGAATCAATTTGGAGTCAGGAAATCCACCACAGACATAGGAGATAGATTCGCAGCAATGGAGCTCCAAACTGCACTAGAATAATAGACAGGACACGCATCCCTGTCTTGGCACAGACTACCTCACCCCTGAGTACATCACCAAAAGGGGCTACTTTTCTATGGTTATTCAAGCATTGGCAGATCACAGGAGACGTTCCATGGACATCAAGATAGGTGCCGACTCTGTGGGTGCTGCGGGGCTGCAGCACCCTCGGGGAAAAATTAGCAGGTGCTCCACACCCACCGGCAGCCAAGCTCCCCCCACCCCCTCTTTCTCCCTCTCCCCCAAGCGTGCTGTGTCCCTGCTCCTCTCTCTCCCAGCACTTCCCACCTGCTGCCTAACAGCTGTTTGGAGGCACTTATGACTTTCCGGGAGGGAAGGGGAGGAGTGGGGACGCAGCATGCTCATCAGGGAAGGTGCATGATGCTCACATCTTTTAGCATGCAGGACTTTTCAGAGAGCTGCAAGCTGTGTCTCTTTCCTGACTAGTGGATTACTATTGGGACTTTGGAAATGCCAGTAGTGATTCTGGGCAACCCAGACTACCCTGGCCACGTTGACAGCACCAAGGAATGATGCAGCTACTAGCTCAGCACATGCTGAATGACACTTGAATGGGCTTTTGGTCATTTGAAAGGATGCTGACATTTTTTATACACAAACTGGGATATTTTTCCACACAAAGGTCCAAATGGTTATGGGTACCTGCTGTGTCCTGCATAATATCTGTGAAGCAAAGGGGCTGGGGGGAATTTCCATAGGGGAAGAGGACAGAGTTGAAACAGCTGTCTGCTGAATTTGACCAGCCAGACATGAGGGCTATTAGAAGAGCTCCATGTGGAGCTACATGGCTCAGGAAGGCTATGAAAGACCATTTTAACAGTGAGCCACAGTAGTGGTGTAAGGTGCTTTACCTGGCCCTGCTCTTTTGTGGCCTGGTAGGAATTGGGCGGTGACTGCTGTTCACAGAAATTCAACTCACGCTGTCTAGAGTGGCAACAACAGGGAGTGCCAACCTCAGGGCAGACTGTTATGAAACAGGGCACAAACCCCAAACTGGTTGTGTGTCACTTACGTCAGTCAAGTGCACCCTATGTCTCTAACAGACAGTGCGTGTAGGCAATCCTATAATAAAAACTAACAAGATTTATTAACTAGGAATAAGAAAGGAGAGTATTTACAAGACTAAGCAGGTAAAACACCACACTAATGAGATACAATCTTAGGTTTTAAAAAGTAATAGAAGCTGCTGTAACAGGCAAGCTCTATATGTCCTTTATACCTAATCCAAGACAAACAGCCAGGGATTGCTTGCTGATTCTTAGAAGTCTTGCCCTCTCCTTGAAGTCCAAGCAGCATAGGGATAACAATTTCTTCTTAACGGGTTTTTTTTATTCCCTTCCCCCAGAGCACAAGCTGATGGGGCAAGTGTTTGTACAGGTTTCCTCTCTGTGGGCATAGGGGGAGCAAAGTCTTTTGTCGGCGGATGTTCCACAGTGGCTTCTAGGGTATCTATAGTCCTTCTTGTGTTGGAGAGGAGATGATCACTCTTGTGGTAAACTAAAATTTCACAGTCACAATGTATATCCTTCAGGTTTTGTGTTCATGGTCTGATGCAGCCTGGGCTTGCAGCATCTCATTATACATGTCAATCCTGACTTTTCTCCTCATCTGGCTCAGGTTTTCCACATGTGTGAAGGGGAGACCCAAAGGCCACAATGGCAGCAGCTGCAGATAAAGACAGAGGTACCATTGTCAGCATATTCACTACAGAAAGTGAAACTTAAGATGCTGAATTCACTCTCCTTTCTCCCCTAAAGTTTTAAGGACGACCTGCTTGGGATTGCTTGTGCATGGCGCCTGTCACAGCACGGCCCTCTGGAGGTTGGAGAAGAGAGGAGGGAATTGCCTGGTTGCATGATTCTATTATTATAGGGCAATCGCACTGAATACTGGGACTGTTTTCAACAGGAAGTGGTGATATCAGATAAATAGCTTCTCTCACTCCTGAAGGTAACAAAGGCAAAGAAAGCCCAGCTGCTGCTGGTGGCCTGGAACCACCAGGCCCATATGCTGTTAGCCCATGTCCTGCAGTGGTGCTGCTGAAGTTAATGGTGAGGGGAGATGGGAAAGCGTCTTCCCGCAGAGGAAGAAATAAGCCAGCCCTCCCTAGAAACCTTTGGCGAAGGTTTGCGGAGTACCTCCATGAAAGTTTCATCAAGATCTCTAAGGATTGAAGGGACATCCCATGTACATACACAAACTGTTCTGCATGGACCACCACCCCTCGCCTAACTCTAGGGGCATGGGTGGCAGGTATAATAAGCAACAGGAAGCCCTGGCGCTGCCACTGGATCCCCAGTTGTGGGATTTGGCAGGGAAAGTTTTTGCTTTATTATGCCCCATGCAGGATCCAGGGTTGCTAAGGAGGCAGTATTTGCTATTCAGCTTCCTGGGTTCATCAGTAATCTCTCTGGAGTCCAGGGAAATTACTGATGAATCCAGGAAGCTGAATAGCAAATAGCACCTCCACAGCTGCCCCGGAACCTGCATGGGGTATATCGAAAGCTTTTTCAGGACATAAGAATGGCCATACTTGGTCTGACCAAAGGTCCATCTAGCCCAGTATCCTGTCTTCTGACAGTGGTCAATGCCAGGTGCCCCAGAGGGAATGAACAGAGCAGGTAATCATCAAGTGATCCATCCCCTGTCACCCATTCCCAGCTTCTGGCAAACAGAGGCTATGGACACCATGAGACGCTTTTCCCCAGGGCTCCTCCAGCCGGAGGGGGGCGCGCACTCAGACCTCTGGCCGTGGGGGGGCTTCGGTGGAAGGGACAGAGCTGGGGGCTAGCCTCCCTGAAAGGGAACTCCACTCGCTGCCCATGAGAGGGGAATGAAGAGCAGATGATAACTCTACCTCTTCAAGCACAGAGAATTAGTGAAGAGTCAAAAGATGTATCCTGGTACTTTGGGGTCCCATCTCTGTAACTGGAAATTTATCTACACCCTTACCTGAGGTTTCTTATCCTGCATCTGGCTGACCCGTGCTTGACTGGCTGGACTGTGGTGGAGTCAAACAACAGGTCCTGACTTGCTGTGCAGCTGGTTCCCTCCGCCCCCAGCCGCCTGTCCCTCATATTCCTCATCCAGCACCTCCTCCTCTTCGTTCACCACAGAGGCCTGCAACTTGGGCTCCTCAGAGGAATCCAGTGGGAGCGGGCCCTCCACTGAGTCTGGCATGCAGCTCTTTTTAACAGTGGCAGAGGTCTGTGGCTCAGCACCAGATCAATTGTTGACCTCTCTGGGCCTTCTGGTATGCCTGCTACAGCTCCTTGGCTTTCATGCATCACTGCTGCTTGCATACCCCTTCTTCTGCATCCCCTGAGCATTCTGCTCACACATGTCAATGTTTCTATGATTGGTTCAGAGCTGTGCCTGCCCAGCCTCTTCACTCCACAGGCCCAGGAGATCCAATATCTGTCTACTCCAAGCAGGAGAACGTCTGGAGCATGTAACCAGCATGGTCAGCTGGACAGTTGCACTCAATGAACATACCTAGGAGCTTTCTACTAAGCCAGATAACCAGGAAAAGGAATTTCAAGAATTTGCAGGACTTTAAAGGGGAGGAGGCTTCTGGTCTCCATGAGCCCTGGGCAGTGGAATTCACAATGGTGGCCATAGCAGGCAGCATGGGAAGTTGTGGGACAGCTGCTGGAAGACCATTAGGGTCAACATAGGTAATGCAATTTCTACACTTGCACTGCACTGAACTAAGTACACTGACTGTGACTCTGCACCATTCAGGGAGGTCTTGTTACTATGTTACTGTAATGGAGTGATTGCATTGGTGGGAGGCAAATTTAAGTGTAGACACATGCACAATTAGGGCAACATAAGCTGCCTTGTGTCAACCTAACTTAGACCAGGCCTCAAAAAGCTATTTCCTGGGCCTCCAACAGGTGGCCATGAAGGCCAGAAACACCCAATCAGAAATGGTAAAGGTGAGTGAACATCTGGCTTCCACGATAACCAACATTATCAAAGCATCTTTCAGAGAAGACACTTTACCAGCTATGCTAAATAATTCTATAGCCTGACCAATTCCAAAGTAAATCATACTGCACATCCTTCCATGACCTTGGAAACGACAGCCCTTTTCCCAACCTCTCTTTCCTGGCCAAAGTCATTGTCCCAGATTGAGGTGTCATTACAGGAGGTTTTGGAACAAACTGATAAACTAAACAGTAATAAGTCACCAGGACCAGATGGTATTCACCCAAGAGTTCTGAAGGAACGCACATGCGAAATTGCAGGACTACTAACTGTCGTCTGTAACCTATCATTTAAATCAGCTTCTATACCAAATGACTGGAGGATAGCTAATGTGACACCAATTTTGTAAAAGGGCTCGAGAGAAGACCCCAGCAATTACAGGACAGTAAGCCTGACTTCAGTACTGGGCAAACTGGTTGAAACTATAGTAAAGAACAAAATTGTCAGACACATAGATGAACATAATTTGTTGGGGAATAGTCAACGTGGTTTTTGTAAACGGAAATCATACCTCACCAATTTACTAGAATTCTTTGACAGGGGCCAACAGGCATGTGGACAAGGGGGATCTAGTGGATATAGTGTATTTAGACTTTCAAAAAGACTTTCACAAGGTCCCTCACCAAAGGCTCCTAAACAAAGTAAGCAATCATAGGATAAGAGGGAAGGTTCTCTCACGGATTGGTAACTGGTTAAAAGATAGGAAACAAAGGGAAGGAATAAATGGTCAGTTTTCAGAATGGAGAGAGGTAAATAGCTGTAACCTCCAGTCTGTACTGGGCCCAGTCCTATTTAACATTCATAAATGATCTGGAAAAAGGGGGAAACAGTGAGGTGGCAAAATTTGCAGATGATACAAAACTACTCAAGATAGTTAAGTCAGAGGCAGACTGCGAAGAGCTACAAAAGGATCTCTCAAAACTGGGTGTCAGGGCAACAAAATGGCAGATGAAATTCAGTGTTGATAAATGCAAAGAAATGCACATTGGAAAACTATACTCAACTATACATGTAAAATGATGGAGTCTAAATTACTGGTTACCACTCAAGAAAGATCTTGGAGTCACTGTGAATAGTTCTCTGAACATCCACTCAGTATGCAGCAGCAGTCAAAAAAGCGAACAGAATGTTGGGAATCATTAAGAAAGGGTTAGATAATAAAACAGAAAATATCATATTGCCTCTATATAAATCCATGGTATTTATACAGAGGCAATATGCATGCAGATGTGGCCGCCCCATCCCAAAAAAGATATATTGGAATTGGAAAGGGTTCAGAAAAGGGCAACAAAAATGATTGGGGTATGGAACGGCTACCATATGAGGAGAGATTAATAAGACTGGGACTTTTCAGCTTGGAAAAAAGAGACAATGGACGGATATGATGGAGGTCTATAAAATCATGACTGTGTGGAGAAAGTACATAAAGAAGTATGATTTACTCCTTCTCATAACACAAGAACTAGGGGTCACCAAATGAAATTAATAGGCAGCAGGTTCAAAAGAAGCAAAAGGAAGTATTTTTTTCACACAATGCACAGTCAACCTGTGGAACTCCTTGCCAGAGGATGTTATGAAGGCCAAGACTATAACAGGGTTCAAAAAAGAACTAGATAAATTCATGGAGGCTAGGTCCATCAATAGCTACTAGCCAGGATGGGCAGGGATGGTGTCCTAGCCTCTGTTTGCCAGAAGCTGGGAATGGACAACAGAGGATGGATCACTTGATGATTACCTGTTCTGTTCATTCCCTCTGGGGCACCTGGCATTGGCCACTGTCGGAAGACAGGATGCTGGGCTGGATGAACCTTTAGTCTGACTCAGTATGGCCGTTCTTATGTTCTTAGACAGTGATGGTGACCAATATCAATGTCTATCCTCTTAATATCCTGGATTCTTCAAGGAATAGACATGACACAGAGACAGCACTGCTAGCACTTGTAAACAGGCTTTTTAGTCTTGAACAGAAAACGAACCTCTGTGCTTCTTCTAGATTAAAAATATTTCCATTATGGAGCCATCAGAGGCATAATAGACTTAGCAAGAGTAAAGGACAAACACCTTTCTGGATCAACCATATTCCTCTGAGGGAGTTCCCAGGAAATATGAAAGGCACTGCTCCTTCACAAGGCCACTCACATGCAGAATACTAAGAGGATTGAGATTTTCATCCCTTTTCAACATACAGTATGAGGCCACTTAGAAACACGCAGAAATAGAGACATATAGCTGATTTTTCCTCAGCCTTCATCATCACTAAGATGATCCAGTGCCTGGAAGAAATAACCATGATGCATAAAAAGTAGCTGGCTTATATTCAGACACTGAAAGACAGAACTGATGGTAGAAGAAAGACAAAACTGCAAGCATCTTACTGATACAGGCTCCGATTCTCCAAAAAGGCTTGTGTGGAGCAGCCTCACTGACTTTGATACAACTTTGTGAAGGCACAAAGATCATGGCCATAGTATTCTCATCAGCATTTGACCTCTGATTATACAGATCATATATGGCCTCAAGGATACCCTAGACTTGCCACTGCCTCTAGACACACAGTAGAAGAGTGACAAGAAACACTGTTTTCCATCTCTCTCTTACCAAGAGACTGGGTCTTTTCTTCTTAGATGAGGATCTTTTGCTGTGCTCCAGGAGTTCCTCTCTTCTAGGTTAGATCATCTGGAGTATTACCAGGCCCTGGAAGCTACAAGTCACACAACATGCAGAAGCCTGTCTATGATAACAAAACGTTGGGTGAATACATCACTCTGGTGCTCTGCACACACAGTTGGCTTTCTGTCTGCTTCCACACCAAATACAAAATCCCAAACCACATGGCCCTCTGTGGGTTAAAACCAGACTATCTCAGGGGCTGACTCACCATCCATGACCCACTGAGCCAGGTGAGTTCCACAGGGATTCTACAGAAGCCCAGAGTAAGAATCTCAAGCCTCAGAGCCAGACTCTTCTCAGCATTAGGGGTCCGGCTGTGGAATGTTTGCTTTTTTTAAATCATAGACCAGAATGAACAGAAATCTGAGCATGCCAAGATCAAAATACAAGACTCACCTTTTCGTTACAGCCTTCTCACAGTGACAGCATCTCTAACGGGCATATTCAATGGAGGTGACAAGGGATAAGAGGAGAATAAAAAAAAGTGGGAGAATTAAGAGAAAAGTCTGGAATGAGGGATTGGTAGAGAGCCTACTTCTTCTGGACATACCACTTAAACTGTTGTTTGGCGCTTACATTCTATAAGGATAGACAGGCCATGCTATCTCCTTGTAGGGCTTGTCTACCTGGTGTGGACTAATATTGTGTAAGCATTATGTCTCACACTTCTGTTTACTTAATTGTGGTTTTCAAAAGATGGAAGAATTTGATTGCCTGCCAAACTAGTGGCCTAAAATTCTATATGTGGTTGAAAGTCTCAGGACTTTGTTTTGGAAAGGGTGGGATGTACATATGCTGATCTGTGTGGTCAGGTGGGTGTGTTATCTGAATGGTATTCAGCAAAAAAAAAAAACCTCTGAAATATAACACCATGAACCCATGAGAATATAGATTTGCAAAACTGTCTGTCGTGCACAACTCAGATATGGACCAATATAATGTAACAGAAGTTCAGTTTAAACACTATAGAACACCAGTGTATTGAGGGATTAGTTCAGATGAAAGCAAGTAACTGATAGCAGTGGTCAGAGCAAGCATGGCACAGATAGGCACTGTAGAAGCATTGTTACATGTCATGCCAATTAACACAAATCCTGACTAGCAAAAGCTATGCCATTCTTTTCTAGGTCTTTCCTAAAGTGTCTTTTGCTATATGGTGTATTCTGATGTTGTACGATGAACTACCTCTTATTCTGTGCCATGTTCTGCTATATCAGTCAGTGGTTGTATACAATAAGGTGCACTACAGAGTAAAAAGAGGCCAAAACTCAGGTTCTTAGCAGGTTTTATTTGTGTTGCCAAAATGGAAAGTCAGCAAATTAAAATAATCCACTGCGCCAAACTAAATCCAGTCACTAACTAACTATTTTTTCATGCTGTTTAAAAACAAAGCAGTAAGAGCTAGATTTATAATTTGAGAACTCAGTTATGTGCAAAACATCAATATTTTTTCATCAGTATTTGCTTAAATTTAAAAATCAGTTCATTTTGGCGGTTCTTCCCCATCTCATTCCAGACACTTATATCAAACATGGCTTTATTCAAACAAGTCTCCTAGAAATTCCTGCTACATCTAGGAAGGCGTTGGCCCTGACTGAGCAAAACACTTAAGCATGTGCTTAGCTTTAAGCACATGCTTAAGTCTCACTGAAGAGAAGTGCTTAGCTGAATAGGTATGAAACTAAACATATGCTTAACTGCTGTGCTTCTTCAGGGACCCAGATCTTACAAACTTAGGACCCAGCTCTGCAACTGGATCTATGCAGCCAGCCTTTGTGCTCATGATGATCCCCATTCACTTCAATGTGTGTGTAATGGTCCACCTGCAGAGATCTATAGCAGGATTAGGGCCAAGAATTCCAATTTATTTTCATAAATATTTGAAACTATGTATTACTCAGTCTATAAAGCTAGCTCTTCACTGATATGGCTGCAGCCCATTTGTGTACCACCAGGACTTTCTGATTTCCATTGCCATGTGATGCATAAAAATGCACCACAAGAAAAACCAAAAACAAGTATTTGTTGATGTGAAGTAGCATCATCCCAGAGAGCCATCCATTAGTAGCTGCTGTAATATGCAAGCTCTATTACCTTCTGGAGTCTGAGATTCTCATTTGTGTCTACATGTTTACATGCTTTAACCTTGTAACCAACTCATTTCTCCCTAGTTAATAAATCTTTAGTTAGCATTATAGGATTGGCCACAAGTGTTGTCTTTGGTTTGGGATCTGAGGTACAACTGACCTGTGATAAGTGACTGGTCCCTGGGGACTGGGAGTAACCTGATTATTGTTGTGGTTTTTGGTATGAGGTACCATCTATCATGAAGGCAGTCACACCTGGGTGGCAAACTAGACCAGGGTGCCCAAGGGGACAGTCTGAATCCATGTTAAGGCTGTTGTAGGGCTTTAGGAGTTCACACTTGTTCCTTGGTTGGTAAAATCTAATTATAGAACATTACCAATTACTTTTTTGACTTAGGGTTTTGTTTGTTTTCTGAAAAATGCAGCTATGGTGACACCAGAACTTTTCACAAACTCATGCTAATTTCACTAAACTGGTTGGATCAAAAAAAATTCCCAAAAAATAAATCAAAGTGTTTCACTTCAACATTTTTGAATGGAAGGGCTTCCATTTGAAGTGACTTTTTGCGACAAAATTTTATTTAAAAACTATCTAAAACATTTAAAATGGTCAACTTGAAAATGATCCATTTAAAATGTCTAAATGAAATGTTTCATTCAATCTAATAGTAATTGATGACTTTTCAATTCACCACATTTTGAAAGACTGTGTTTCATTTTATATCATTTTTCCCCCATTTAGGAATTGCCAGTCAGCTGAAAAAATCCATTATTCACACAGTTCTACCTAGAAGCCCCAGTCATGGACCAGGGCCCCATTGTGCTAGGTGCTGTACAAACACAGCCCAAAAAGAAAACCCCTGCCCCAAAAGGGCTTACAACTTAAGTAACTCCCAGATGATCCTGCAACCTCAACTCAAATTATTGGGAGAACTTGTGTGTAATGTTACTCATGTGAACAAGTATTTGCAGAATTAAGGCCTAGATTACGCTGTGACAGGTTACCCCCCTTGTCTGGGGTGCCACCTGATGTACTAGGGTACCACTGAGCCCGCCTGTTCCACCAGCCTGGGCTTCCTTACACTGTCCTGCTGAGCCAAGTCTTCAAGCCTCCCTCCAGCACACACCCAGCTGCAGAAAGACACAGACACTGAAATCAGGTCTGCATGGGAAGACTAAGCTAGGGAATTGCCCCACACTCAAATGCACACCTCCTCTGGAGTGTAAACCCAATAATGTATTGTCTTGTGCTGCACAGAAAACTGTATAGCGTATGCTCATGAAATTCACTCTCTCCCTCAATGTGGAGGAAGATATGCACAGCTTCACCCCCCGCAACCACTCCTCCCGAGTTATGGATTCCACAAACTGGATTTAGAAAAAATAAAAATAAGTTTATTAGCTACAAAAGATAGATTTTAAGTGATTATAAGGGATAGCAAACAGATCAAAGTAGATTACTGAACAAATAAAACAAACACACAAACTAAGCTTAATACATTAAAGAGACTGGCTACAAGTAGTAATTTCTCACCCTAAATGTTGTTTTAGGCATTTCTTTCACAGGCCAGACACCTTTTCCAGCCTGGGCTCAGTCCTTCTCTCCCCCGCCCCCGTTCTCCTTGTTTCTTAGATGTTTCCAGCGGGGGGGGAGGGGGGAGGGGGATTCAGTGAAGAACAAACCAAGATTAACTCACTTCCCTGCTTTAATTAGGATTTACATATGGCGGGAATCCTTTGTGTCCCAGTTTGATCCCCACCCCCTATTAATGGAAAAATACTAGTAGTCCAAAATGGAATCCAGTACCAGGTGACATGATCACATGATCCTACAGTGTTAACAGGGCCAGTGCAACCACTAGGCAAACTAGGCAGCCGCCTAGGGTGCCAAGTGGTTGGGGGCACCAAAAAGCTTGCTCGGGGGAGGCGGTGGAGTGGAGGTGAGCTGGGGCGGGGGGGGGGGCGCAGGGAGGGCTGCCTGCAGCAAGTAACAGGGGGGTGCAGGGGAACCGATCCCCGCCCCAGCTCACCTCCTCCCCTGAAAACACCGCCCCTGCTCTAATTCTCCTCCCCTCCCAGGCTTAGTGTGCCAAACAGCTGATTGGCACTGCAAGCCTGGGAGGCGGGAGAAGTGGAGCGGCACTGGCGTGCTCAGGGGAGAAGGCGGAGCGGAGGTGAGCTGGGGTGGAGAGCTGCTGCACGGGGGGCTGCCCGGGCGGAGGGGGGATGGGGAACTGCTGCAGGGGGGCACCGCAGGGCTTGGAGCTGCAGAAGGGGGGGCGAGGAGCTGCCGCAGGGGAGGATCCCTGGCTCTTCCCCAGGGGAGGCTCCCCGGCTCTTCCTCATGGCCCCCGCCCCTGCTCTGCCCCAAACCTGCCTCTTCCGGCCCCTGCTCTGCCCCAGCCCCGCCCCCACTCCCCTGAAGACTGCAGCCAGGCCCGACCCTGCATTCACCGCATGGTAAGTGGAGCGACTCGGCCCCAGCCTGGTCCGCTCCCCTGGCTCCCAGCTGCGCTGTGCTGGGGGGGGGGGTCCCCCCTCCCCCTAAGCCTGGGAGCCAGGGGAGCAAAGCAAGCTGGGGCCCCAGGCCGCCGCAGGGGGGAGTGGGGCCCCAGGCCTCTGTGGGGGACAGGAGGAGTGGGGCTGGCTACTTCCTGCAGGAAGTGGAGTTACCCGGACCCAGCCTGCTCCGCCTCCCTGGCTCCCAGGCTTGCGGGGACGGGGGAACCGCCCCCCTCCCCACACTCACTGGTGGCGTGGCTGGGAGCCAGGGGAGCGAAGCAGGCTGCGGCCGGGTCACTCCACTTCCCGCAGGAAGTGGCCTGCTCCCCGTCCCCCACAGAGGCCTGGGACCAGCCTCCCCCCTCCCGTGGAGACCTGGGGTGGGGCCCCACACAGCCTCCCCACGGAGCTCTGAGGCCCCCTTTGCCCCTGTGGAGGCCTGGAGCCCCACACACACACCCCCGCGGGGGGGCTGTGTAGGGTACCAAAATAGCTAGGGACAGCCCTGGCTCCCCAGGCCAGAGGGTGGGGCGTAAGGTGGAAGTTTCGCCTAGGGTGCGAAATATCCTCGCACCGTCCCTGAGTGTCAAAGCAGCCAGGAGTCAAAGGTTGTTTGCAGCATCCCAGGAAGCTTCTCAGGAAGGTGGGAGATTAGCATCTTCCAAGTCCTATTGTTCCCCATAATGGCCCATCCAGGCTGACTCCATTTTGTCTGGTGGGTGTTCCACAGGTGTAAACACAGTTTTAATAGGTACATAGACAATATTCCCAACTTCAGATTCAAAAGTGATACATGCATATTAATAGGATAATCATAGTCAATATATCATAACCTTTCCAACGATACCTCACGTGATCCATCTTGCATAAAACATATCTCAATTATGGCATATTCATATCATAACAATATCTCTTTGAAGAACATAGGGCATAGTGCCACAGACAAAACATAAAGAACATTCTAGGCTCTGATGCTATATCATGTTTCAGAGCATTTGGGTGTCAATTTAATTTTCACCAGAGTTCTGAAATACTGATGTTGTAAGGCCCCTTCAGGTTAGTAGATAGGATCCTCAAAAAGTCTACTCATAATAGAGGCTTCACAGTTTGTTTACAAATATGTTTGTGAAATATTTGAGTGAAAATCACAAGTTATACTTAATAAATACTCAGGGTGGAAAGTGCATTGTAAAAAAAAAAAGTGCTGCTCAAATGAATGACAAAAAGGTTGATTCATAGATTTCTTTGTACACCAGATCTGCAAACTGTGAGATCAATCCTTCTCCCACTGAGGTCAAATGGAATTTTTCCAGTGACTTCAGTAGGAGGAGGACCTGTTTTTTAATGCACAAAAGAAAGGCTGTTTTAATAAATATTAAGTTGTGTGTGTGTGTGTGTGTGTGTGTGTGTGTGTGTATATATGTATAGAAGAGATACTACACATATAGATGCAAAAACAAAACCAACTAGTTAAAGGCAGGTAGCAAACAATATATTCAATAACAGCTATCGGAATCCCAACAAAGGCAGCCAGGGCCAATGGTCAGAGCAAGGGCAAACCTGAGGCTGGGAGTAGCAGAGTAGTCCATAGTCAGGTCCAGACCAGGGTCCATACCAAGGATCAGAGTCCAAGTCAGGCTTCAGGATCTGAGTCAAGAGGCAAGGTCCAGATCAAGCCAGGTATGTAAGAGCAACCATTACAACTGCAGAAAATCCACGCTGTTACCTGGACACTTCCTGAACTGCCCCTTGGGTTTATATAGAGCAGGGAGTCAATCAGGAGCCAGGGTGCTTCTGTCTGTCAAACCCTTGGCCTGTGTCTACAGAGGGTCATGGGAATTTGCATGCAAGCTGCCTGTAGTTGCTGCTGGGTGGCAGCCTAAAGCTATCTACTGCCTGCTACTAGGCCTGGGTTCTAGACTAAAGATGTTATTAAAATATTAGTATTTAAGAATTCTGTTCAAAATTAAATTGATACTCAAATGCTCTGAAACATGCTGTAGCATCAAAGCCTAGAATTTGCCTTTCTCTATGTCTGTGTAATTTAGGCCTTGCTGCTGCAAACAGTTAAGCACACAAGTACTCCCACTAAACTCAATGCAACTATTCAGGTTGGAAAGTTACTCATGTTTTTGTAGAGTCGGGGCATTAAACTTTAGGTTTGTTGGGAGAGGCATCATGCTTTCATACTTGTAAAGCATCATGCAAACTTACAACATAAATATGAAATAAGGTTAATAAGCACTGCCATTTAATAATTATAGAAACACGTATCTGCAAAAGGCTTCTAAATTTACATCAGAGCAAAAGTGCATGACTTGAACATAAGGCTCCAATTTGTATCAAAGATGTGACTTAGTTTTAAACTAAACTTTGATGAGACAAAGAATCTGATTCTCATTTATACTAAGGCCGCTTTACGTCTCTCTATTGCAGTGTAATTATCATTTACTCCCACTTTAACACCCCGTGCCACTTTAAGACAGTGCCAAAGCAGTATAAAGTGGCCTCAGAGAAAATAAGAATCAGGTCCCAAATGTTTTATCTTGACTTAATGATATAATGTTTTATCAGCAATATTTAAAAAATTAACTCTCTGTGTAAGTCCACTGTTTGAGGACATTTTAGATGAGTAAGCAGTAGCTATGTCAGCTGCTAGCTAGTGATCTTTTTTTGACACCCTTCCCCAAGTGAATTGCATAGACAAACATACTCTGTTTGAACAAGACCAATGACAGCAAAATTGCTTGCTTGTCTCTAAAAAGACTCTAATAATGTGCATCAAGGGAGAGACCCATGGTCTGACAGACTTTTTTCCCCCCAGTGTAAAACATAAAAAAAAACCATTTCAATAGCAAGGAAAAATCAGTTTAAAGTGCAGCCCCAGTTAATTATATCCAAAAGAGTAATAATAAAATAAACTATTAAATTTTAGAACTTCCTCTTTAAAGTATTAAGCATTTGGCAACTGTGATGTAGTTAAATAGCATGCTGAACAATGGACTCAATCACTTTATAGTGAGGTACCAGTCAATCACATGTGGCCTGTATTTGAATACCAGTACACCTATTTCAAATCACACTGAGAATAGGTAGCTTTTATTGGGTTAGCTTTAGCTACACATTTATGGCTTTTTAATTCTTAAATTAAAATTAATTCTAATTCATCGACAAACAGGAACTACAGCAGTCTGGTCACAGCTCTGCAAAGCAGCACTCTCTGCTGTGGTGTGTTTAGCTAAACAGAAATTAAAATGTGAAGGTGGCTTGCTGGCTCCTCACATAACACAGGAGAGGCCAGAAAACCTACCGCTGTTTTTAAAAAACAGCAGTTCAATTCCTGGCACAAACACTGTGGCTAGTTTAAAAACTCCAGTGGCTGAAAAAATGCTAGATTATGGGCCCACTGTAGCCCAGAGCTGTGGGGAAACTTGCTTTGATATCACTCTTGTAAACAGCGAGGACCGAGGGATGGAATGAAACATGGAGAAGAGAAGTGAATAAAGGTTATTACAGAGGAATGTTCTGCCCTTTTCACTCAGCTACTTTAAATATTTGTTCAAAGTTTCAAATGTAAAGGTCATTTAATTTGAATAAAGGGACATTATAAAAAGCTCTTTAATGCACAATACTGCACTGTTATATAGCCATTAAACACTAATAATAGTCTAGAGCCAGATCACCCCCTCCCAGGGTAAAACATGTTGGGGGAAGGGGTTGCCCTGGCCCCCCCAAACCCAGTAGATCCCAAGGAGCCCTCAGGAAAGCAAGGCCATCTACACAGGACTCTGGGGTTCCACGCCAGCTCTGGAACCATAGAAACCCCTCCAGTCCACAGCAGCAGGCTCCCTGGGTGTCACATTACCAAGCAGCAGCTGCTCCTGTGTTCCCTGTAAAGAGGGGTTCCCCACTCTAATGTCCTATGCTGTATAACCTTTCCTTCCTGATCACAGAGAGAAATGTACATTCCACTGCCCCAGCCCTATCCAGCCAAGACTCACCTACTGCCTGCTCAACCCTCTCTCTCCATGTGGAGTCTGACCCTGAATGATCTTGCCTTCAGCTACATACAGCAGGCCTGGTGCTAATCGCCACAGATTCCTGATTTATTACATCATTGTGAATCAAGGCCAGTATTTTTATTTCAGCTCAGCTTGAGGTTCATGGAACTATGATGTGGTCATGTGATAGCAGATTTTAGAATTGTGAGAAAGCAGGGCAGGCACTGAAGGGAGCAACTATCCCAGGGCTGGCAGCTCTTTAAAGGGGAAACACAGCCAGTGCCATAGAGGTAGAAGACAGAAGATCTGCCCCTCCTATTTATTAGGTAACAACCCATTATCCAAGGGACTTCTGACTCCCTCGAATCCTTCCTCAGAACTCATTCCTTTTCAGCAGCTTTAGATCACTGATCTCAGCTCCCGTGCCCTGTGCTCCTGCTCCCATGAATTTGCACATGTAAAATGCAAACACATATAGTACAAAGCAAGATGAATATGAAGCAGAAAAATTAAATGCTCTAAACTCCAAAAGCAGATCAACTTCCCTCTTATTTTCTGTGACCTCCTTTCACTCTCTCATCTGTTGTCATTGCCCTGGATGTTAGCAATCTGTTCTCACTATCAGGCCTCCAGTGTGCAGACCTTGTCTTTCTATTTCTCTGTACGATGCCAGGCACATGCATGGTGCTATATAAATAAGAATATCCAAGGCCCATGAGAGTTGGTTCAACAGAAGTTCCCAATCTCTCTGCATGAGATAAAGTGACACGCTGGTGCAGTAACTTGCGTCAGGACTGCTGGTCATATTTAGGCCTGCACAATAACTGTGTCATCCAGACTGCATAATAAGGACTTCAGTAGCCTCACCTATTAGTGCTTGGCTACTGAAAGCGGATGACCTACAAAGAAGGGGGAGACACACTTTACCTTTGCCCCTTTAAGGAGATGGCTATCATTGGATACTTCCCTACATGCTTCAAGAAAGTGGCAGCTCTCTTAGCCATTATTTCAGAACTTCACTTGGTGTCTGAGCTCTTTGGCAGTGCCTGAGGTATACCCTTGGCAATTACTGTTTACTTGCCTTACATGCAGTGTTTCTGTGCTCTGCAGAGATTCTGTTGATGTGCTACATTGTTAAACATTAAATATCACTTCAACAATTATCAGTGCAAACAAGCATCATGGTTTGAATTATACCCACTGGACAGCACCTGAATTTTCTGAACTATATGTTGTAAGAGTGCCGTTGAAGCATACCAAGTCTTAAATATTTATGGTTCCATTCAAAGAGACAGATCTTTAGCAAGGCAACAAGCAATGGCATAATTAGAAATTAGCTTCAAAAAATTATGTACAGAAATAAGGGTGCTATAAAGTACATGAATCATTTTAATTTTCTATAACATGTAAAATCAATTCAGAATGCTAAGACTGCATTTGCTAGCAACTTTAAATGCACAAGAAGAGGGGCCAAACCACTAAGGGGCAAATCTCAGTTCCCTCACTGGTTAACTGAGTAGGGTGCTGGGGATCTCCCATACATACGACCCACTCTGCAGTAGCATCAATCTGATTCCATGGTGGTACTAGCTAGCCAGTGGATGTAAGCAGTGACATGTCCAGCAGCTCTGACCCTGTCCTGCCCGCAAAGAGACGGTGAGCACAACCACACAGGGAGTCCCCTGGAAGCATGGCTTTAAAGTATAAAGGGGATGTGCAAGCAAAATCCCTCTCCCTCCCCTGCATGCAGTAGAGTTGCACCAGTTCTACCACATCTGGGACATGTCACCCATGCACAGAAGGGCAGAATTTTCCACTTACAGCATCTTTTAACAGGGGGGAGAGGGGGTTATTTTTACAATGTGGGGCCCCATCCTACTCCCATTGGGGGCAGTGGAAACCCTCCAATGGACTTCAGTCTCAGCAGGCCCATGCCCCTGGTTCTGAAGCCCAAAGTTGCCATGCTGTTGCTAAAAATGGGCTAAATGACCTAGCAACTTTTTCCCATCTCTTATCATGTATGTAATTTAACAGTTCTTTAAAGGGTCAGTCCTAACAGTGCCTGACCATACTACTAGAGTTAAAGTGTTCGGCTGTTTCAATGATCCCTCCCCCCCTTAGGTGAGTGAAACTCAGCTGTTAGAAACTTGCTCCAGGTTGAAACTCACCCTTTGAGGGTTCATCCCAGAAGTTATTTATTTACAACATTTCACAAATCTGTTGCAGCACTTTGGAGATTTAAGACTGAAAAAATCCAAACTTTCTGGGAAGTGGGAAGGAATGGAGCTTCCATTGCTACTTTGTGGTTCATATAGCTCATAAACAGCTCATGTAAGTCATGCTTTGAAATCAAATTTTACAGGCCTTAAGCAGATAATGAGAAGAAATCCAATCTGGTAGCTTGAAGGAAAAAAAGGGGTAAAGGTATCATGTTCTAAAAATCATGAGCGCCACATGCTCAGTGCAATCCTATCCACAACTACTAATCTAGGTTGGTATGGCATCATTACATTTGCATATTCTAATCACGGCATTCTTGGTACTTCTGCCAAATCCATTATTAGGGCTGTCAAGCAACTAAAAAATTAATTGTGATTAATCACACGATTAAAAAAATGTATCACGATTAATCGCAGTGTTAAACAATCATAGAATATCATTTATTTAAATATTTTTGGATGTTTTATACATTTTCAAATATATTGATTTCAATTACAACACAGAATACAAAGTGTACAGTGCTCACTTTATATTTATTTTTATTACAAATTTTTGCACTGTAAAAAAACAAAAGAAATAGTATTTTTCAATTCACCTAATACAAGTACTGTAGTGCAGTCTCTTTATCATGAAAGTTGAACTCACAAATGTAGAATTATGTACAAAAAATAACTGCAGCAAAAATAAAACAATGTAAAACTTTGGAGTCTACAAGTCCACTCAGTCCTTCTTCTTGTTCAGCCAATTGCTCAGACAAACAAGCTTGTTTACATTTGCAGGAAATAATGCTGCCCGCTTCTTGTTTACAATGTCACCTGTAAGTGAGAACAGGCAGTTTCATGGCACTGTTATAGCCGGCGTTGCAAAATATTTACATGCCAGATGCGCTAAAGATTCATATGTCCATTCAAGCTTCAAGCACTATTCCCAGGGAAATGTGTCCATGCTGATGATGGGTTCTGCTTGATAACAATCCAAAGCAGTGTGGACCGACACATATTCATTTTCCTTATCTGAGTCACATGCCACAAGCAGAAGGTTGATTTTCTTTTTTTGGTGGTTTGGGTTATGTAGTTGCCGCACGGGAGTGTTGCTTTTTTAAGACTTCTGAAAGCATTCTCCACACCCCGTCCCTCTCAGATTTTGAAAGGCACTTCAGATTCTTAAACCTTCGGTCAAGTGCTGTAGCTATCTTTAGAAATTCTCACATTGGACCTTCTTTGCGTTTTGTCAAATCTGCAGTGAAAGTGCTCTTAAAATGAACACATTTAGCTGGGTCATCATCCAAGACTGCTATAACATGAAATATATGGCAGAATGCGGGTAAAACAAAGCAGGGGACATACAATTTTCCTCTAAGAAGTTTAGTCACAAATTTAATTAACACTTTATTTTTTTAGCATCATCACCATGGAAGCATGTCCTCTGGAATGGGGGCCAAAGCATGAAGGGGCACACAAATCTTTAGCATATCCAACACATAAATACCTTGCAATGCCAGCTACAAAAGTGCCATGTGAACACCTGTTCTCACTTTCTGGTGACACTAAATAAGAAGAGGGCAGCACTATCTCCTGTAAATGTAAACAAACTTGTTTGTCTTAGCGATTGGCTGAACAAGAAGTAGGACTGAGTGGACTTGTAGGCTCTGAAGTTTTCTATTGTTTTGTTATTGAGTGCAGTTATGTAACAAAAAAAAATCTACATTTGTAAATTGCACTTTCACAACAAAGAGATTGCACTACGGTACTTGTATGAGATGAACTGAAAAATACTATTTCTTTTGTTTATCATTTTACAGTGCAAATATTTGTAATAAAAAATAATATATACTTTGATTTCAATTACAACACAGAATACAGTATATATAAAATATAGAAAAACATCCAAAATATTTAATAAATTTCAATTGGTAGTCTATTGTTTAACAGTGCGATTAAAACTGCAATTAATCACACAAAAACGACCGTAAAATATTGTGAGACAAAGCCAACAAGCCAAAGGAATCTCATAGGGAAGACAGCCAGCCTCCAACACATAGGCCCTCTTCTGTCTTCAGGCCAATCCTGCTTATATCACACATGTGAGTAGTCTTATCAAGAGCAAAGGAAGCAGGCCACTGCATTTAATGGGGCTATTTATGTGAGTAAGTCCAGCAGGATTTGACCCTTAATATTAAAGTGGACCCACTCATCTCAATGGGAGCTACAAGTGCACAATGCCTCTGAAACTCAGGCCACTTTTACATAGGACATTAACTGTAGGGCCCCAGGTTTGAAAATACTGGCCTTAATAGTTACTTGGGAATTTCCTCTCTTTTGTGGGTTTGTCTCAAAACAAAATCTACAACGAATGACGTTACAGCGCTGTGAAATACCAGCACAGGCTGGAGCACCTAAAAGAAAGGCATCAAATGAAATATTACTTAGAAGATCTTCCAACAACAAAAATCACTTTTCCCGGACAGGACTTTTTAGGCAAAGTGTAAGGACTCAGTCTAACACCCACTGCAATGAATGTCTTCAGTACATCAAGCCCTAAAGCTCCAAAATCAAAAAAGGGCCTGATCCTGCAAAGCCGTTCATATGCATAACGACTACTCAGGGGAGTACAGGCCCATTGGCCACACTGAGGCTATTTGTATCAGTAAATATTTGCAGGATTAGGCCTATAGCATGCAGCAGAAAATGTAGTGTTTTCTGACTACCCTCCAATTCATTGTTTGTTGGGAAATATCAAAGCCAATGGAATAGTAGGTGTCCCAAAATGTCTTAATTCAGAGAATTAGTGTTAACTGAGTCTGATTAGCTCCATTTATCTCTAATTAATTACCTTTACCTAATTAGACACCCTGTTTCCAGTAGACATGGAGTCAAGTAGACTAGATTATTAGTGTAGTCATTGTGCCTTTACAAAATCCTGAAATTAATGAAACGTGCAAAAGAATCTGCAGCTTTAATTGCACAGGTGTTGCCTTATGGCAAAGCTTTATCATCTGATTACACCAAGGGATTATTAGTGACTTTTTATATAGAGGATGAGCCTGTGAAATGTACCTTAGCAACAGCTCATTAGTTTAGGGTTGTTACTGTATTATTTATTACATTCAGCCTTCCCCATTATCTAGATTGATTCATGGACCGATATATTTTCCTCCCCTCTGTGCAGAAAAAAAATAAATAAATAAACCTTGGCTAATGCCAGTCCAGCTGCAGTATGAGAGGAATGCAGAGTATATTCTCCAGCTACCAATCTTCACTCTTTAAAATAAAGATTTTAAATTGGTTTAAATAAAAGTCTTTCCACCAACCCCCAGCAAAATAATCAATTCAAGTAACTCTCAATATGGAATGTTTTCTGTGTGTGATCCAAACAGTTTGGGCCATTTTACATCTCTTCATATAAATAAAAACAGTTTGTTAGATTGAAAAACAAAGCAAAATATTTTGCGCCAAAAATAACTTCTTCCTATGTAGTTCATATGTGCATTTTATGAAATTCTGTTGGAATTTTTTACTTTGGGGGATTTTTCCCAGATGGCAGTGGTTTGTGGGGGTTTTTTTTTGTTTGCTTACCACATACAGAAAGTGTTTGGATAATAGAAGCATGACTCACAAAGAAAAAGCTGACCTTTAAAATTAGAACAGTTTTCCACATCCCAAGGCTTTATAAGCCTATAAGGTTTAGAAGGCCTGACCTTACATTACCCAAATCTCCTCATAAACCACCTTTTAGAATCACCAACTACCAGATTGATATAGTAATAGCTAGGACTGAATCTGGCTACAATCCAGCACCAAGCAAAATGCTCATTTCTTGATAGACCAAGAATTCCCATAACTAGTCTATATGATAATAAATGTGTCTCTAAAACTGTTTTCTCTGGGGCTTTTTTTTTTTTTTTCAAAAAATAAATAAATAAACATTTTTCTACTATTAGATGTAAAACATTGCTGTTTGCTTATTATAGAATTTAAAACAGGGCAAAAATAATGGGTAACTGTTACTATATAGGACATGACAACTAATTTGAGTAGTAATACTGAATATTTAATGATCCTCCTTTAAAGCATGAACACAAAACTTTTCATGTGTGTATTATAAAGATTATAAACCTTAATCTCAAAACCAGACCTGTAACTGAACTAATGGGTGGATAACCCAATAATGTATGGTTTATATATCTCCAGACAGTCTATATGTACATACCTATAAAAGACATAATCATGCAACCTTTACTTACATACATAATCCTTTGAAGTGAATTGGACTACTCTTAGAATTACCCATGTGAGTAAGTTTTAAGGGTCCTAGCACCATAAAATGTGTGATAACCACCTGCCATGGTATCACTCACCCCAGACTACACTCACTAAAAGCATGAGCTTTTGTGAGATTGTTATATATTTATTAAGCCAAACGTTTTATATATACAAATTTGCTGACTTGTCACTCCCTTACCAGACGAACATGATCACATCAGGCCTGCCCTCTGCTCTCTCTTCTGGCTTTTCATTGAACACCACATCAAAGTCAATAAGTTTGTCTTTAGCTTCAAGGCACACAGTGATCCGGACTCAGGACGTCTCAAAGCTCACCTGAAGTTCTATGGTGGACAATGCTGCTCCTCAGGCACAATGGAGTGAATCACATCTGTGCAGGAGTCAGAGCTTTCTCGGGGGATCAGCCCACACCTGGGAAATTCATTCCACCTCTACTAGCACCATTTCCCATTCAAAGTGTGAAGGGCACCTTGCCTACAATAGTAAACACAAACAGCACCACAGGTACAAACAAAATAGATTAAACAAATAAATCTCTCGTAACTTTCCACTTGGGGTAGGAAAGGGAGAACAGTCCAACCACATGTGACAGCTGTTAGTCACACTGCTTAAGTCACTGCTAGAGGGTACACAAATTCTATGGTGATGAGGGCAGTATAAGAACCTGACTAGTATAGAACACCTGTTGTGGAGAAGGGAGAAAACCCAGCACCACCTTGTATGTGCAATGTGCAGGCTTATGGGGAGGTAGTAAGGTCAGTCAGGAGCAGGCCTCATAATAAATACCACCACTTTGCATGTATATAGTAGACTCTATCCATAGATCTCAAATGCTTTACAAAAGCAGGAAAGTTTCATTATACTTGCGTTACAGATGGGAAAACTGAGACACAGAGCCACTCTGACTTGCCCAAGATGGCACAGTAAGTCAGTGGCAGAGCTGGCACAGAACCCAGGTTCTACTCATTCCCAGGTCTATACCCTTTCCACTGAATCCTGCTTCCCACCTGGGTGCAGTGTTGGGAAGGGGGAGGTGCTTTGCTACTTTTCCCTTGGTTCCTCCACTGCAGCAATGGGACTGTTGCCAGGTTATTTGATGAGCAGGCCCTGGCTCTTTCCTCTTGCGGCTGGCAGTGACTCCTCTGAAGGGTTGGCTGGCACCAGCTGGTGGAAGGCGCTAGCTCTGGCCATCTCCCCTCATGGGGGTGCTAGTTACTCTGATGAGCCACACGCCAGAGCCACCAGTGTGTGGGAAGATAACCACCTGGGAAGTCAGTAATGATGTTAGACATACACAACTGTCCCTTAGGGGAACCAGTCCCCACAATGGGATGGGTGGGAGGTCTTCCAAACATCATGGGACCAATATTAGCCAATGACATTTTAAATAAAATTCTACTTGGATGTGTGTATCTATATATACACACACCCCAGACACCAATCAGACATTGGATAGATCGATCGATCTAAAGTGGCACAAGGTAAGAGATCTGCCCCTTTCCCTCAAAAGTAATGCCACCCACTTCAGTGACTGAGGGGACGGGTGCTGGAGAGGGCAGGCGTCCCTGTAGCCTCAATGGAGATCAAACAGCTCCCACGTGCCAAGCGGGGAGCACAGCTCCCGGCCCGAGGGGATTTTCCAGACAGGAGGTGGCCCTGCCACCAACAGGGGACTCGGGTTTGGGCCGTTTCAGGTGGCAGAGCGGCTCCCGCGCTTTTCTGCTGGGTTTCGAACTCGGCTGTTGGGCAGCGCAGCCCTTTGCCAGGTGGGGAGCCCCGCCCCCCGCCTCTCCCCATCGGCGCCCGGCGCTCCGTGAGCGGCGTTGGGCGGCTCAGCCCTCCAGGCCCGGCCCCCGATCACTCCCCCTCAGCGCCAGCTGCAGGCTTGGCCCTTCTCGGAGGTCACTTCGGGCAGCGGCGGCCTGGGCCCATCTGCGCGCGCACCCCGGCGCTGACCGGAGAATGAGCGAGCGAGCGAGACTCCCGGGGCGGCCCCGAGTCCCCCCCCCAAGCAGCGGGCTCGGCCCCGCTTGCTGCGAGCCCGCGCGGAAAGCTCGCCTCTTTGAGAGTATTTTTCATTTAACCTTTATTCTACAGTCTCTTTAATCACCCTCTGCACCTGCTCGCCAGCTTGGTCCCGATGATAAACAAGCAGATTTGCAGACCACTCCAGATTCCTAAAGAACACAAACTCCACGGAGATTTTTTTTTTTGTAATGCGAAGCCCGTGGCTGCAAGATGGGAGGCGACAAGGCCCGGCGGGGAAGGATCGCTGGGGAGGCGGAGTGGGGATTTAAAAATACAACTTTGCCTGGGCACCAGGAGAGCCCTGCCGCTGGAGCGCCCCCCTCGCGGCCACACCGCAGGTGACTGCCGTGCTCAACACACTTTGTGTGGGAGTCAAGTTTGGGGGTGGGTGGGAAGGGTTAGCTACACACGGAACAAGGACGTGCTACAGCATATGCTGCCCCCCGCCCCCTTCCCCATCGCCCTCTCGTTTTGTGAAAAGTTGTCTGGAAAGGCAAAGCCAAAGCTCCTCTTCCTCTTTGCCTGACACTTCTGCAGGCAGC